>NW_006400143.1:427409-441828 GCF_000299155.1 Elephantulus edwardii
TGAGGTATCTCAGTCACAAAGGGACAAATGCTATATGGTGCCACTGTTGTAGAATGAGGCTGGCATTGGGGTGGGGGTAAGACTGAGAAAAACAGCAGATACCATTTGTAAGAAAGGCTATACATTTTATGTTGTATCTCACAAGATGATCTACACAGGAATCAGATTGATTACGTTTCTGGAAAGAATCTTGGAGAAGCTCAATATCAGCTATAAACACTAGATCAGATGAAGATTGCGGAATGGATCGGCAACTGACTCAAAGGCAATTTCAAACTGAAACTAAAGAAAATGAAAACAAATTCAAAAAATCAAAACTCGACCTTGAGTCTATCCCATCTGAGTTTTTAAAAACCATCTCAGGAACAGATTTCAGGATTTGAGGACTGCAATGAACGGTTTAAGTATAAGAAAATATAATAATTTACTGTAAAATATATTATAGAAAATATCATAAGCTTGTTCTGAAACAAAATTTCATGTAAAAACATGTTGTTGTTGTTATGTGCCATCGAGTAGCTTGTGACTCATAGTGACCTTATTTATGTACAACAGCCCTAACCTCGGCTCTGTCCTGTGCCAATCACACTGTCTCCAGCACACCCATCCCGATTGTCCCAGTCACTGAATCAATCCACTTCATAGAAGGTCTTAGAGGGTCTTCCCCTCCTGCGCTGTCCCCCCACCCTCCCAAGCATGATGTTTTCTCCAAGAACCGGTCTTTCCTTACAACACGACCAAAGTATGTCAGACAAAGTCTCAGAATACTTGCCTCCAAGGAGCAGCCCGTTTTAACCCTCTCAAGGGTTAAACCCTCTGTTTGTTTTCTTAGCAGTCCATGGTACCCTCAACACTCTTCTCCAGCACCACACCTCAAAGGCATCAATTCTCCTTCTATCCTCCCTAGACGTTGTCCAACTCTCTGAAGCATAGCAAGTGATAGCAAAGACCATGGCCTGTGTCAGATGCACCTTGGTCTCCAGAGACACACCATTGCTCTTCAGGACTATCCTGAATTAATCCTGCTATGAATTAATTAATGAATCAATAAATTGTAACTGGCTTTTGTAATATGTCTATGAATAATTAATTAATTAATTAATTAAGGTTCAGTGCTCATGACAAGGACTAATGAATGAAGCCCAGATGAGCTGGGGGAAGATATCAATGAAGGAAATGGAAAGGATCATTTGTGAAAAACAATGTATTCAAACTTTGTAAATAAATCAGAATAAAATAAAAAAATATCATTCATGAAGAATGCAAAAGATGCAGTTTGAAAACAATGTATAGAGAATTTGTAATTAAACCAGTATAAAATAAAAATTTTAATAGCAAATAAAGGTCATTACAAAGATAGAGGAGGAAGAAAAGACTGAGATGGATGTCAGAAGAAACTCTAAACATTGCACTAGAATGCAAAGAAGCCAAAGCAGGGGGAAGAAGTGAGGAAGTAAAGGAGCTGAATAGATTCCAAAGGGCAACTCAGGAAGGTAAAGCAAAGTATTATAATGACATATGCAAAGAGCTGGAGTTAGAGAATTAAAAGGGGTGCATCTAAATTCCAAAATAAATCTCCATAATAGTCTATGTATTTCCTACTGCCAAGGGGGCCCTTTAGAGTAGTGAGAGAAGACATTTACCCTGAAACCCACAGCATCCCTTTTCAGCAGGAAGTAGCTAAGAGAATACACCATCCCCTTTTCCTTATGAATCAGGGTGAAGTCTCTCTCAGGGAGGAGTGATAGGGAATGGCAAGGGACACAATGACAAAGGAGATTAATCAGAACTGGCTTTGACAAGCACTGTGGCAATTGGACAATTAAAACAGACATTGTGGGGAGGGAAGAAGAATGAACTGGGGAGGAGGGTGGAGAAAACAGTGCAACAATGAATGAATGAAACCCCAAAATCTCTGTAAATGTTCGTTAAAACTAATAAAATTTAATAAAAAAAAGAAAAGATAATTAAAAGGGATGAACAAATTGAAGCTTTGAATGGCAATACTTAAGGATGATATGGGCAGAATATTGTAGGACTAGGAAGCATCAAAAGAAGATGGAAGGAGTACACAGTCACCATACCAAAATAACTGAGTGATACAGAAGAATTTAATGAAACAACATAAGAACAATGTTCAGTGGTGCTGAAAGAGGAAATTCAAGCTGCTCTGAAGGAAGTGGCAAAAAACAAAGCTCCAAGAATTGATGGAATACCAATTGACGTATTTTGACAAACAGATGCTTCCTTAAACATGCTCACCAGGCTGTGCCAAACAATGTGGAGGACAACTACTTAACAACTGATTGGAAGAGATTTCTACTTATTCCCATACAAAGGGGGGGAAAAGGTGATCCAACAGAGTGTGTAAATGATTGAATAATATCACTAATATCAAATGGTATTGAAAAAGTGGATCACCAAGAGAACAAACAGGTGTCTTAGAGAGGGTGAAACCAGGTTAATTCTTGAAAGCTAGGGTTTTGAAGGTCTGTCTCACATACTTTGGGAATTTTGTCAGAAGGGACTAGTCCTTGGACATGATTTTTGGAAGGGCAGAGGGACAACACAAGAGGAGAAGACACTATGAGATGGTTTGACACAGTAACTGGTATCATAAGGTTAGATGTGTCAGAGACAGTGATACTGGCTCAAAATAAGGCAGGGTTCAGAACTATTGTGCATAGGGTTGCTATGAGTCACAGGCAACTGAATGGTATATAACAACAACCACAGCATTGCAAATGGTATTGCTTTTTTAATTTCCTTCTCTTTGTTTTCTTTCTTACTGTAGAGGAATCCTATTGACTTTTGCATATAGATCTTGGATCCTGCTACTCTACTAAATTGATCTACACTATAACTGGTTTTGTTCGTAGTTGAGGTTTTCTGTGTACAGCATCATATTATTTACATGTAGCAATAGTTTTAGAACCCCTTTGCCAATCTGTATGCCTCTTATTTCATTCCCTTGCCATGTTGCTGTAGCAAGTACTTCCAATAAAATATTGAATAGGAGTGATGAAGTGGGCATCCTTGTCTGATCCATATTTGCAAGGAAAATGCTTTTAGTCTTTCTTCATTGAGAATGAAATTGACTTTTTATTTTGCAAATACACTTTTCACTATGTTTAGGAAATTCCTTTCTATTTCTGTGTTGTTTAATGTTTGAATCAGAAAGATGTAGAGGATTTTGTGAAATGTCTTTATGCATCAATTGTAGGATCATGTGGTTCTTGGTAACGTGATAAATTATGTTGTTTTTCTTATGTTGAACCATCTTTTCATACCTGTTATGAATTCCACTTGGTCATGATGAATTACTTTTTGGAGGCACTGTTGCATTCGATTGGCTAGGATTTTGTTAAAGATTTTTGCATGTATATTAACGAGAGACCTTAGTCCATGGTTATCTCTTTTTGCAATACCTTTGCCCTTTTTGTTTTGCTATGAGATTGTGCCTGCTTAGGAGAATAACTCTGGGAGTGTTCCTTCTTTTTGTATGTCTTGAAATAATTTAAGCAGAATTGGTGCTAGATCTTCTCTGAATGTTTGGTAGAATTCAGCTGTGAAATCATCTGGTCCAGGACTTTTTTTGGTGAGGGAATCTTTTTGATGACCTGCTCAATTTCTTCTTTTGTGATAGTTCTATTCAAGTGTTCTGCATCTGCTTCTGTGCAATCTGCATCTGTTTCAAAGAATTTGTTCATTTTTTCTAGATTTTCAAATTTATCATAGTATAGCTTTATAATATTTATAAGTTTTCTAAAATGTTTGTATTATAAATAAATAAAAAGTTATAATATTCTGATGTAACAGATTTAATTTCATCTGATTCTGTGTGATGTCACTTCTATCATTAATCCAGTTATTTGTGTCTTCTCTTATCTCTTTAAATTTAACAGTGGTTTGTCAATTTTATTGACCCTTTCAAAAAAATCAGCTTCTGGTTTCTTTGACTGTTTCAGTTATAACATTTTTCAATCTCACTGATTTCCACCCTTGTCCTCATAATTTTCACTCTTCTAGAGGCTGTGGAGTTAGATTGCTGTTTTTTTATTTGATGGAGGTGATGAGTTACAGCATTAATTTGCTTGTTTCTTCTTTTATGTGTTTGCCCATTGCTATGAACTGCTTCCTGAGGCCTGCCTTAGCTAAATCCCAGAGATTTTGGTATCTTGTATTTTATTTTTTATTTGTTTTGAGGAACTTATTCATTTAATTCTTTGTTTCTTCTATAATCCAATCATATTCCAGCAGAGTGTTCTGTAACTTTATAAGATATATCCCCTAGTTGCCAACTTCTAGTTGTGTAGTATTGTGATCAGATAAGATCACATTATTATTACTATTACTACTATTATTATTTTATTCTTTTTGGCATTATTTCTAATGTTTTATAATTTGTTGAGGCTTGCTTTGTGTCCTAATATATACAATCAATTAATGTTGAATAATGCACCATGTGCAGCTGAAAAGAAAGTAAATTCAGTTTTAGTTGGGTGCAGTACCCTGAATACCTCCAGAAGGTTGAGTTGACTGATTATATAGTTTAGATCTTCTGCATCTTTATTGAGTTTGTTTTGAGTTGACCTAACCTTTGATGAGAATGTTATGTTAACGTGTCTTACCACTATTGTGGTGCTTTCTATTTCTTTCTTCAATTCTGTCAACCATTGTTTTAAATATTTTGCAGATTTATCATTTAGATCAAGGTTATGTCTTCTTTATCTCTTTGCCTTTAATCATTATTTAGTGTCTTTTCTTATTTTTTAGGGTGATTTTATTCCTGAAGTCTACTTTATCAGAGATCAATATTGCCATCTCTGGTTTTTGTGGATGCTATTTACTTGGTATATTTCCCCCCAAGCCTTTTATTTGATTCTATCTTTCTCTTCGTTTGTTAGATGTGTCTCTTGTAGGCAACATATTTTATGGACTTTGTTGTTTGTTTTTTTTTTTTTATCTATTCTGCTACTCTTTTTCTCTTAGTTGATGCATTTCATCCATTTTGTGTGATTATTGACAGGCCAGGATTTATTTGCCATTTTGCTATGTTTCTTTTTCTATTATTTTTTATTACTATCATTCACCCACATTCCTTTGGTGTCTGTCTAAATAACTTCCCTTAAAATTTCTTGTTGGTTTTGTTTTCACAAGTTCTCCTTCATATTTAATGGACAACTTTGCTGGGTACAATATCTTTGCTTGACAATTATTTTCTTTCAACTTTCTGTATATTATACCCCATTTTGTTCTTAATTGCATGGATTCTGATGAGAAATCAAAACTTAATCTAATTATTCTTCCTTTATAGGTGACACTATGTTTTTCTCATACTGCCTTTTGTATCCTATCTTTATCTTTTGTTTTGGAGAATTTGACTATATGTCTTGATGTTTTTCTTTTTTGGGCCTAGTCTGTTTGATATTCACTGAGCTTCTTCAGTGTGGATATCATCATTCTTCAAAGAACCTGGGAAGCTTTCTTCTAGTATGCCTTCCACAATTTTCTCAGTAATTTACCTGTCCCTCTCATGTTCTGGAATTCCAAATATTGTTCCTTTTGATGTCATCCCACATGATTCTACTGTTTTCTTTATTCTCTTTATCACTGATTTTTTTTACTAGTATGTTTCCCTTGAGGTTTTTGTCTTCCAACTCACTGACTCTGTTCCATCTCTTCTGTTCTACTTTTTTGTCCCTCTACCTTGTTGGACAATTCTTTAATTACAGTCTTTATTATTCTGGATTGCATTTTCATGCATTTTTCTTATTTCTGGTAATGTGTTGGCTGTACCTTCTTTGTCTTATAATAATTTTTTAAGGTTTTGTACCTCTTTATCTATAATTTCAATTCTTTCCCCCATCTTTTGCATTTTCTTCTATAGTTTTTCAAGTTCCCCCTCTTTAATATGTTTCTTCTGGCTCTCTGTCTCTGGAATATTCACTTTCTTAATGACTTCTAATGTATCTCCCAGCATTTAGACCTTATTGTGTACATTTTAAAATAACTCAACATTAATATAATTTTTTTCTGGTTCTCTGCCTCTAGGGTATTAACTTTATTTCTGGATTCCATTGTCTCTTCCATAATTTGTATCTTCTTTCATGGCTGTTCTTATGACTCAATATCTATATTTATCTTCTACCTCCCTGACTCTGGGGTAGGTATTCATTGGATCTGAAATATTCTGTCTTCTTCTTCTTCTTTTTTTTTTTTGAGAAGGTTTAATTTGGTTTTTTTCACATATTTGATGCTCTCTACTACTTTTTTGACATTATGTGAAATTTTTCATGGTAGGGGTATGGCTGTTTCTATAGTTTCTGAATATGTTGTTGTTAGTTTTTATCTTTATGATGTTATTGATAAGTTGCCTACTTAAAATGTTTAATCTGTAGGGTAGGCTGCTCACTGTCCTGGAAGTCCTTTATGGGAAAGATTGACTTTCTTAACATCTTTCCGTTTCTTTCTGGTATGCAGTGTAACCCTGTAGGAATCTTGCCTCATTGTAGACCCCTCTCCCAAACTCTGTTGTTCTTTTTTGTCTGTGTAGTGGTAGAGTAGTGTAAAACAGGTGTTCGACTTAAGTCAGAGGACTTTGAAGGCCTCTCTCTCTTGCTCTCGCTCTCTCTTTCTCTCACCTCAGTGTGCTAGTTGAGAAAGTGATTCTCTCTGCTGCTTGTAGCTTTTGTCCTAAATTCTGTTGTCATCTTTGGTCCCTGGTATTCCCAAATAGAGCAGCGTTTCTCCAGAACCTTCTCTCTCCACACCTGAAAGTGTTGGCTCTGGCAAAGAGTGTCTCATCTGATGGCATCTTTTCTCTTCTATTGAAATGTTTGGTTGTTTTATTGTTTGTTTGGTTTGGTTTTGTTTTTTTATCAAATAAATGAGCCTATGCCTAGGAATAAAGCCTCTTTGGTCTGTGAAAAGGCATGACTGGGTTCTTTAACTCTCTTATCTATTCTTTCTGGTGGTTCAGGGAAATTATCCGTCTGCTCAGTGCTTTGTAGTTGAGGGTGATGTCAGGATCCTGTATATTTGTGATCTCTTCTTGACCCTTAAACCTACAAATCTCTGGCCTGAAATGAGATTACCTGTTAGCAAGTAGGAGAAGAAACAATGGCAGATGAGGTAGTATGAGAAAAAAGAGGGCAATTTTCCTGTCCTGGAGCATCTGCTAGTCTCTTCTTGGGAGTAAGAAGTGAGCTTTCTGTCAGAATGGCTCAGAGACATGACATACTTTTTAGCAAGCAGAGGAAAAATGAATGGCAGATGCGGTGGCATAGGGAAGGGGCTGGCATTCTTCCTGTCCTTGGAGTGTTTGCTGATCTCTTCCTGGGGTAGAAATAATGTCTTAGAGACTGTCTCAGGAACATGGCGTTATAAGACCATTCTTGCTTAAGTGTTGTGGAGACTCTAAACACAGTCTTTTAGTGGAGATTGGAGGAGAAAATGTTTTAAATAGATAATATATTTTTGGGACAGTGTAGAAAGGAGTCGGGATATATGTGGAATAACATGTGTAGGTAAATCAAGGACTCTAGTATTTTTATAAGATGTCCCTGGATGCAGAGGCCACTCTAGTTGGCAGAATTACGTAAGATCTCCTAGAGGTGATAAAATAAAAAGATAAAGTAATATTTTATAATGAATACATGAGAATGAAAGGCAGATAGCCAAAGAAGGAAAGATGATAAGTCAAGAGTGTGCAAGGCCTTTTGAGTAATGAGAAGTAACAAAACGTTGGATGTACAAAGATTAAGTGGCAAAAGATCAAGGGTAAGGCTAGAAATGTGAGTGAAGCTTGGTAGAGATGTTTTGAATGACAGATTAAGAAGCCTTACCCACTGTACGGCAGTGAGGAGCAAAAAAACTGAGAACTGCAGAAGCAGGTGATAGTCGTTCAGGAAGATTTCATCTGGCAGCATATGTGGAAAAATGAACATAAATTAAATCCAGGGTAGAAGGATTTTTTTAGAATTAAATGGTAAATAAATTAGAGACCTGTTAATAAAGAAGGATGGGACATAAGTTAGTTTTAAAACAAAACAAAACAAAAATGCATTCAAATGATGCCACAGAGGATAACAGTCTGCGTGATCTAACAAGGAAAAGACAAGATCCCTGATTAGGTATGTTTTCTTAACTTTCAGTCTCTGGATGTCATTTACAAATATTAAGATATCTGAAAAGAATTAATAATAATGTCTTTCCTTTGACATTTTGATTTTAGGGTTCTCAAAGACAGAGAAGGGAAATAGTTAATAATTAAAATTGTAAGAGTAAGACCCTCAACAAGATAAACTGACGGTGACAGTAACAATGGGCTTGAGCATATTGGATATCTTAAGAATGGTGGGGGATATAGCAAGGTTCAAGTCTGCTGTTGATAAGGTTGTTCTGAGTTGACTGGATGGCATCTAACGACAACAACAATGGCTCAAGCTAAAGAAAAGTACAGAACTAGACATAGATATTATATAGACATCTGTGTAGCAGTTTTGTAGCTATTTGAATTTTTAGTCCTCTGTTAATATACTGTTCCAGTCATTTTTGGATAATCATCAGCAGGATTTTGCTTTCGTACGATATTAGTTCTATTGTTCTATAATTTCCACTATCAGTTGGGTAACATTTTTTTAATGGGACTAAATAATAATTTATTCCAGTCAGTTAGTCAGATTTCTTGCCACAACCTGGTGAGTATGTCCAAAGCAACATCAGTTCCCATGGCTTTGTTTTTTGCCAATTCCTTCAAAGAAGTCTGAACTTCCTCCTTTTTTACCATTGCCTCTCAATCATTCCTAATTTCATTAAATTCTTCTGAGTCAGCCAATTATTTTTGGTACAGTGACTCTGTACCCTCTTTGTATGTTTGTTTGGTTTTGGTTTTTGTTGTTCAATGTTTCTTCAGTATTCCTGCCCATAGAATCCTTAAGTATTGCCACTAGAGCCTTGAACTTGTTCTTTAGCTCCTTCTGCTTAAGAAATGCCAAGCAAGGTCAGACAGAAAAAAAATACTCAGATGAAGTAATGATAAACTTATAATAATATTTCAGAGAATGACGTAAGCTTTTTAGGAGAAGGTAAGGAGAAAACATTCTTTTTAAGTTTGGCTATGAATATAATGAGAGTATAGTATTAGGAATAGTAAGGGTAACAAATAAAGGTATTTTAGAAATAGGAAATAAATATACTTATTTGGAGAGACAAGAAAAAGTGGCAAAATTGAGAGACTAGAGAGAGAAGAAAAAGATTATTGTAAGTGGTGAAATGAATCAGATCATGAAGGAGAGAATTTGAGAATGAAGTTTTAAGTTCTTCAAGTTAAAAACAAATGAAAAAGATGCTTACACTAACTCGAATAAAAATTTGGGCTATTTTAGACCAGACTGTAGTGCCTATCTTTCAGCACATGCTTGAGAATTTCATTTTCAGATCACTTTTCTTTTTTTCATTATCTGGCTGATCTCTTATCTTACGTATCATGATTCGAATTCAAGGAGACTTTGCTGACTAAGTGATAAAGAGTTTCACTGCCAACCCAAAGGCTCAAGGTTCAAATCCACCAGCTGATCCAAGGGAGACAAATGGGTAATCTCCTCCTGTGGGATTATCTGCTTATGAAAACGTATTGGGGGGAAGGTGTCAGCTATGAGTTGGTTCTGAATTGACGCCTCATAAAACCAGCATTAACAATTCCACTCTCTGGGGTGATAGACTCTCTGAGGTGATAGTTATCAGTATAGCTATGCTCATATACCCTTATTCTTATACTCATGCACAGCACCTACACACAAAAACTTCAAGGAAGCACTCCCATTGAAACGTAAGTAGTTTCAAAAGAAGTGTGTTAGAAACGTGTTAGAGAAGATGATGTCAGGCTTCTTGTATTTTCTTTACTTTAAAACATTGCTATCTACCTTAAACTGGGATAAATGTTCCTTACTCTTGGCTTATAAAACAGAGGAAGATTTGTCTTTCTTTTGTACCTTGGGGAATGAAAGCTAGTTTTGTCCTGATGTGAAAGGGTAGCTCCAGTACCTAGGATCTGACTGGGTTATGTAGGTGTCTGTGTAGCAAATACTATCTTTGTAAGGTACATCAAGACATATTAGAATTTTCACTAGAGCAGTATGATTTATCTTTGCATATATTAGGTTCTCTTGCTCAATTGTTTTTTCATTAAATTATTCTGTGTCTGCCAATTCCTTTTGATACACTGACTCAGTATATTCTTTCCATCTTCTTTTAATACTTCCTGGATCATTTAATATTCTTCCTAAAGCATCCTTGACTATAGCAACTCGAGGTTTGAATTTGTTCTTCAGTTCCTTGAGGTTAAGAAATGCTGAGAGAACTTCCAGAACCCGAGGCATTACTGCTTGTCTGGCAGTGACATTTGAAAGATTATGTTCCTTTCCCCACTTCCTGTTCTCCGTGGATGCTGCTGGGAAGTTGGCCATCTTCTCAAAAGCCCATGAAGGCGGCCAGATTTCAAACAGTGGCCTGAAAAATACTCACACACCTCAAGAACAAACAGGAACATGCGAGTGCACAAAGGATTGAAGGAAGTCAGCTTCACTACATGGAGAAGATACTGAAATATTGACAATCTCCCAGTAAAGAATATGAGGAGCAGAAGTTTAAATAACTTCTCCAGGATAAAGTGACAATATGTGACAGAGTTCATATTTGAACCTTGAAATGCTGGATTCTACAACCTGTGCTCTGAAGTATTATTTAAAGATTTTATACCAGCTAGAGGTGCTAGCTTTCTGTCCTTAGGGACAGGTAAATATGAAGCCTTAGCAGTGCAGAGGCACTATCATTTGGTAGGGAACTTTGAGCCTGTATTTTCACTTCTAAGGGAGTCTGTAAATGAACTTTTTTCACACAAAGATTTTCAATATTTTCTGCAAATTGCAAGGAGTTGCACTGCAATCCCGAAGGCACACATTTTGAAGCCACCAGCTGCTCCGCAGGAGAAGGATGAGCAATGTCCTCCACCTCTCCCAGTTCTGCTCCACCAGCTCATTGGGTGAAAGATGAACCGTTTCCTCCTTTGCAGTTACTGAAAATCTGCTGGAGGGTCAACTATTAGTGGGTTCAAACTTCATGGCAATGAGGGGTCTTTTTGAGAGGAGAGCCTTTAAAGGAGTTGGAAGATGTGTCATATCTCTTGAATGTCTACACTGAATAGGATGGTGAAAGCCAACAAACAGTTCATTATATACAAGAACTTGAGCAAAACAATAATTATATCTCTCCTACCCTGGAACAAAACTATTGCCTTACAGTCAATTCCTACTTACAGCAATCCTATAAGGCAGTAGAACTGTCCCATAAAATTTCCAAGTATGTGGATATTCTAAAGTGAGGTGCTAAATGATCTTGTAAATGTTCCAGACTAAAACTATTTATGTTTCATTAGATCATTTTTAAAACAAGATAGGAAAAACTTGAGGGTGAAAGAAGAAAGATATTTCTTACCCCCAGTAGTTGTCCTGGTAGCCCTTTCCCCCCATCTTTATGAGAGAGGAACATTGTTTTGTTTTAGCCTCAAGCCAGCTGCAAGAGCCTAAAGCCAATTTTCCTTTCATCAAGGCCAGCTCAACAGTAATTGATTGTAGATAGAGTAGCCTTTAAACATAAAGAAAATTGGCTCCCTGTGAAAAATCCACTAATCTAAAGATTGCTACAGAAAGTTGAGATGAAAATTAACATTGGAGACATCTTTTTATTAAAATGATCACTGAGAACAATCAGAAATACAAACTCTCTCACAGGGAAGGAAGTTCAGAAGTCAGAATCTACTTGAAGGCAACATAAAACAGTTTTGAATTGTTTACTAGTATATGAGCCTCTTTTTATTTGCACCTTTATTAGTAACGGTAAAATGTCTCAAACCATTTGCTTTTGTTGCTTTCCAGCAAACTAATTTTTTGCTACTGACCTACTGTGATGTTCAGGGTTTATTGTTCAGAATGACTTTCTTAGTTACTAAATTTGACTTTGTTATGTGGATGGATGGGAATGTGTGAATAAGGTGTGTTAGCCTATCCACAATGGGATTGGCTAGTCTCGCCACTAAATTCAGCATACTTAACTGCAGGTACAAGAATCTCACCACCATTGTAAAATGGTACAACCATATAGGAAGGTGGTTTGGTGTTTCCTCAAAAAGCTGACCAAGGAAGTTCCATATCACCCAGCTATTCAACTGCTTGAAATATATACCACAAAAATGAGAACTGAGGCACAAATAGAGATTTGTATACCAATGTTCATAGCAGTGTTACTCAACATCGCAAGAATATGGAAACAGCCCAGATGTCCAACCACAATCAAATGTATTGAGAAATTATGGTACAGTCACACGATGAAATATATGCAGCATGCAGGAGCAATGACTTTGTAAATCATTACCTAACTTAGAAGGGACTGGAGAGCATTATGCTAAGTGAACTAATTCAACCCTATAAGGACAAATAATGTATAAGTCCATTATCAGAGATATAGTTAATGAGTAAAACGTGTATGAGGATCCAAGGGGAGGGGGTGGAAGCAAAGGGTTGAGGGCTGGGGGAGTAATTATAGGGTCATACAATTTGATGAGTGGAGGGAGGGGTGGGTAAGGGAAATGGAAAAGATTGAGTGTGAAAAACAATGTATAGGGATATAAGTAAACCAGTTTAAAATAAAAATTTATTTTTTTAAAAAAAAAAAGAAATGCTGAGCAAGTATGGCCTTTTTGATTTTCTGACTCCAACTCCTTGTACATTTCATTGTAATATTTTACTTTGTCATTTCGCGTTGCCTTTTGAAATCTTCTATTCAGCTCTTTAGTATCTTAAATTCTTCCTTGTGCTTTGGCTTCTTTGCTCTCCAGTGCAACATTCAGAGTCTCTTCTGACATCCATTTTGGTCTTTTCTTCCTCTTCTGTCTTTGCAGTGACCGTTTGCACTCTTCTTGGAGGATACCCTTGATATCCTCTTACAGCTCATCTGGTCTTTGCTCATTAATGTTCAAGATCTCAAATCTGTTCATGAGATGGTTCTGAAATTCAGGTGGGATAGACTCAGTCATATTTTGTTTCTTGTGGATTTGGTTTAATTTTCCTCAGCTTCAGCTTGAACTTGCGTACAAGTAGTTGGTGGTCTGTTCCATAGTCAGCTCCTGGCCTAGTTTTCACAGCTGATATTGAGCTTCTCCAGTGGTTCTTTCCACAGATGTAATCCATCTTATTCCTATGCATACCATCAGGTGAAATTCATGTGTATTTCAATGGGAAAGTCATCTGTTAGGGACCTCTCCAAAGTACTGAAGAGCAATGGTGTATCTCTGGAGACTAAGGTGTGTCTGATACAGGCCATGGTCTTTGAAATCACTTGTTATGCATCAGAGAGTTGGACAATGACTAGGGAGGATAGAAGGAGAATTGATGTCTTTGAGCTGTGGTGCTGGAGAAGAGTATTGAGGGTACTGTGGACTGCTAGGAAAACAAACAGATCCACCCTCGAGAGGGTTAAACTGGGCAGCTCCTTGGAGGCAAGGATTCTGAGGCCTCATCTGACATTCTTTGGACATGCAGTAACAACAGACTGGTCTTTGGAGAGAGACATCATGCTTGGGAGGGTGGACGAACAGCTCAGAAAGGGAAGGCCTTCTATGAGGTGGACTGATTCAGTGACTGGGGTATTCGGTATGGATGTATTGGAGACAGTGAGATTAGCACAGAACAGAGCAGAGTTTAGGGCTGTTTTACATAGGGTCGCTATGAGTCACAAGCAACTCGACGGCACATTACAACAACAACAACAACAACAACATATTAGGTTCTATTGACTTTCATCTTATTAATATTATTGGTATAGCCCCATGAAGAGAGAGGAGTAATATCTTGACAAAGCAAAAGGACACAGCCTGTGTCTATAAGGGTGAGGATGCTCTAAGCATAAAGAGTCATCTAAAAGAAAAGATGAGAGAAGAGTAAGTAGGGGTTACAGGTAAAAAAATCTAGACTCAAATTCTGGCCCAGTGGCTTGTTAGCTGTTATTACCTTATGCCAAAATTTCTTCTTTCTTGCTTCAATTCACTTGTTTGTAATTAAAGACAAATAATGCTTGCCTTGCCCTTAAAAATTATTCTGAGGATTGGAATGGAAAACACCTGCTGTATATAAGCAGTCAAGAAGAAGATGAAAGGAAAGCAATGAGGAAAGGCTGTCTCCATTGGGATCCTATTGGTTGGCCTTAGAAAATAGTACAAAGGAAAGAGAATGCTGCCCACAAAATTCAAGGTGGGCACACATAAATTTCATATTATTCAAAATGGTTGACTCTGGAGAACATTATGCTGAGTGAAATATCCCAGTCACAAAAGGACAAATATTACATGATGCCACTGTTGTAG
>NW_006400143.1:441948-455036 GCF_000299155.1 Elephantulus edwardii
CATCACAGGAGACTAGAACGAGGGCTGCATGGTGGAGGGGACCTGGGGGAGGGTTTGTAAAACAATGAAAGAATCTTTTCTTTTACTTTTCCATAAAAAAAAAAAAAAAAAAAAAAGACAATGAAGTGCCCTAAGGCATGGAAAAATATACCCATGATTGTTAGAGCAGTGAGTACTAAAATTTGATAGGAGGTTCTGAGAACTCTGCCTAGATTGTTGTTAAATAATTTGTAAGTTGTTGAATTATTTGTAAATGATTCAGACAACAACATTGTTTTGGTATTTGCATTTATGCGTACTGGCAATCTCTCCACAGTTTCCTGAGCACAGCTGGATACAGGCAAGAGAAAGCAGGGTGACCTAGATGTGTGACCTCTGTACAAACTGTGCTACAAGTGAGCATGAAGACAGGGACAGGGTCATATTGAATTGAACTGAAGAATTCATTTCAGTTATGACTCTCAGGAACTTAGAAGAAAATAAATCATCACATCCAATTTAATATGTACAGAAAATTTTGAGCCAAATCAATTCAGCAATGGAAACTGGCTGCTTACCTGGAGAACCATGAAGTGAAAAACACTTATTAAAAAAGCAACTGTTGTTATTCTTTAAAAGCCAGCCACAGCCAAAAGAAAGCAATTATTTTTTTTCTCTGTCCCTTAGAAACTTCTGTGAACTCCTATTCCCATAATTTGCAAAACCACTGCTAATACATTTCACTTAAAACTGAGTGTATGGAGAAGAGAAAAAAAAAACAAACAAAAAAAAACACGGAGTGTATGTATGTAGATATAGATGAGATAGATATAGAGATAGAGATAGATAAAGAGATAGAGATAGAGATTATATAGAGATAGAGATTATATAGAGATAGAGATTACATAAAGATAGAGATTACATAGAGATAGAGATTACATAGAGATTATATAGAGATTACATAGAGATGGAGATAGAGATAGAGAGAGAGAGAGATGTAGATAGATATAGACATAGACATAGAGAGATATTTCTCATAGTTTCAAAAGGAGGTATTGCTAAAAGTTTACATACATGCACACAAATACACTAATTAGTATACAGATATACATCAAGTTGTACACACAGACACACATAAAACCAGTGTGAACACTAGCTGGGAATATGCTTCAAACAGATGGGGTAGGGATTCGGAATACACAGAGAGGAAAAGAAAGAGGAATATTCTTTCTTTCTCTTGAATCATACACTTCAGTGTCATTTAAGTGCATTTTCTATACTTGCCCTAAAAAGGTTATGGGAAGTAATTTGGTGAAATGTGAGAACAGATACAGTACTCTCTTCTTTGAAAGAGTACCAGAGACAGAGTCCATTTTCTGATTTTAGTGTCTAACCCACTTGTACCAACATTAAAACTCATCTGGAGATATAGAAAGTTAATATTTACCACATTGCCCTCACCTTTACAATGATAGTGTTGATCCTGCCTTGGCATAAATATTCACATAGACTACACCTAAACTACCTATAATGGAAAAAGTAGAGAGACCACTCAGGGAAAACAATCATAATTTGCATTCATGGCAATCTTCTCAAGGTCTGGTACCTTAAAAGAAGTCATTCTATAAACTTTTGTTAGGAGACTCTTGTCTGAGATGGTATTACCAAACATTTGTTTTCAGTATGTAGGTTTTCTTTTCACCCTGTTGGGAAAAGGTTTTGATACACACATGGATTTAATCTTTAGAAGATCTCATTTATCAATTTTATCCTCTTCAGACTGTGCATTTTCTGGCTCTATTTGATAATCTCTTTATACCTTGGACTAGAGCTTCTAAGCCTGATCCTAGTTTGTCTCTTATGAACTTTATGGTTTGGGGCTTTACTCCCAGGTAAAATCCACCTTGAGTTGATTTTTGTGTATTCTGTGAGATATAGATCCTGTTTCAGCTTTCTGCAGGTGGAAGTTCAGTTTTGCCAGCACTATTTGTTGAAGAGATTGTAATTTCCCCATTTGATAGCTTTTATTTCCTTGTCAAATATCAGAAACACCTGGGCCTCTACAAGAAAAAGACTGATAATCCAATTAAAAATGGACAAAAGACATGGAAAGAATTTTCACAGGGGAAGATATCTGAATGGCAAACAGATAGATGAAGAAGTACTCCAAATCTCTGGCAATAAGAGAGATGCAAATCAAAACCACAATGAGTTATCATCTCACACAAGTAATAGTGGCAAAGTTTAACAGGGCAGAAAGTAATAAATGTTGGAAAGGATGTGGCAAGAAGGAACTCTTATACCTTGTTAATGAGACTGTAAAGTGGTACAACCATTCTGGCAGACAGTTTGTCACTTCCTCAAAAAGCTGAGCATAGAAATTCCATATGACCTAGCTATCCTACTACTTGGAGTATACCCTGAGAAAATGAGAAGTGAAACACAAATGGAGACTTGTACTCCACTGTTCATAGAAGTCTTATTCACCAGAGCAAGAACATGGAAACAGCGCAGATGGATTGAGAAATGATGGAATATTATGCAGCATGCAGTCACAATGACTTTGTAAATTATTACCTCACTTGGGAAAGTATGGAGAGCATTAAGCTGAGTGAAATAACTCAGTCCCAAAAAGATAAATATTGTACAAAATCATTATTGCAGAATGAGTATAAAGATCCGGGATGGGGGGGAGTTGTGGAAGCAGAGGGATGAGGATGTGCAGGGAGAGAGGGAGGATTAATCAAGGAGTTGTACAATTTATGGATGGGTGGGGTGAGGGAAATTGGAAAAATCTGTCCTGGAAAGCAGTGTATTCAAATTTTGTAAATAAACTAGTAAAATAAAAATTAAAAAGAAGTTATGACCAAGCTCACAAAAACTTCACAACTCAATGTTTAGGTGCCAATAACTTGGGACAGAAATGCCTCAAATGACACTCACAGAGAATGTACTTTTCAGAACAAGTAGTAATAAATGACAACAATTTTATGCAGACACGTACTTTAGTCTACAGTGGACTACAGGCACTGACTCCTATTTTATACCTCCTGTAGTCTTCTATAGCCAAACTGACTTTGTTGTGTGTGACCTGAACTCACCAAACACATTTTTTTATTATTTTCTTCTCCAGAAACTCTCCTTTCCCACCCTCAAAACTTTCCTACCTTCACTATCTAAATTTCCTTATTTTATTCAATTTTTTGCTTACATTTCAATAAGGTTCACTCTGCCAACCTGTCCTGGTCCTTGCTGGTTTCCTTTGTGCATCGCTGCACATGCCTCTTTCCTGTAGTTTTTATAGGAGTGACATCCACCTCCTAAGTAACATGCCTCCAGAAACTCTATGAATTTTTATAAATGCCGATAGTTGTAGGGGGGTTTCAGGCCTTTTGTTCATAGGGTTGCTATGAGTCGTGCTCAACTTGAAGGTAATCAACAACACAACATTCATATATTGCTTACTATGATGGCTGCTTATCTTCATGGCTAGAATATAACTAAGATTCCCAAGAAAAAGAATTTTTGTTTTGTGTACTAATGTGTCATGGTGCCTGGCACACAGTTGTTCTTGTGGTTGTTTTTAGTTGCTGAGTCTAGTATGACTCATAGTGATGCCGTGAACAACAAATCTAAACTCTGTCTTATACTGTGCCATCCTCATCATATGTGATGTATCAATACCATTGTTTTAGTCACTGTGTCTATCTGGTTGAGGGTCTTTCTTATTTTCACCAACCCTCTACCTGTACAAGTATGATGTCCTTTTCCAAGGAGATCCCTCTCTTAGTAGCATGTCAAAAGTATGTGAGATGAAATTTTGCCATATTTACCTCCAAGGAGCACTCTGGCTATACTTTCCCCAAGATGTATCTGCTTATTCTTTCATCAGTCCATGGGATATTCAGCACTCTTCTCCAACATTCATCCCTCTTCTGTCATCCTTATTCATTTTCCAGCTCTCAGATGCATAGCACATAATTGAAAAGAGCATGGCCTGAATCAGAAACACTTCATTCTTCAAACATATAATTGTTCCTCAATAATTTTTAGAGATCCCTGATTATAGACTTTTCTAGTCCAATATTCTCTTGATCTTCTGACTGCTGATACCAAGGATGTTAATTGTGGATCTGAGTAAGATGAAGTCATTGATAGTTTCAATCTTTTATCTATCTATCATAATATTACCTATTGGTTCAGTGAATTCTTGTTTTCTTGGCACTGAGATGCAATCCATATTGAAGACTGTATTCCGATCTTCTGTAGCAAATGCTTCAAGTCTTTCTCATTTGTAGCAGGCAAGGTTGCATCATTTACATGATGTAAATTGATGATGAATCTTCCTCTGAAACTGATGTCACATTCTTCTTCATTTAGTCCATCTTATCAAATCATGTGCTCAGCATACAGGTTGAATAGGTATGGAGAAAGAATACAACCCTAAAGAACACCTTTCTTAATTTTAAAGAATTGATTTCTTAATTTTAAAGAGAATTTACGCCTTTGAGCTGTGGTGCTGGACAAGAGTACTGAATATATATCATGGACTGCTAGGAGAACAAACAGGTTCAACCTGGAGGGGGTGAAACCCAACTGTTGCTTGGAGGCAAGGATTCTGAAGCTTCGTCTGACATACTCTGGGCATATTGCAAGGAGGAACCAGTTCTTGGAGAGGGACATCATGCTTGGAAAGGTGGAGACAGCTCAAGAGAGGAAGATCATCAATGAGACATATAAGGTTGGCTCAGAATAGATCTGGTTTCAGGGCTATTGTACATAGGGTGGCTATGAGTCACAAGTGAGTCAATGGCACATAACAACAAAAACAAGTGTTCCCTTGCTTTTATCAAACAACAGCCTCTAGGTCTAAGTAAATGTTTCATATGAGCACAACTGAGTGTTCTGGAATTCCCATTATTCTTAATGTTAGCTATAATTTATTATGATCCACACAATCAAATGTCTTTGCATAGTCAATCAAATATAGATATTTTTCTGATTGTCTCTGCTTTCAGCCAAGATCCATGTGGCATTAACAATGATATCTTTAGTGTCATGACCTCTTTTAAACCCAGTTAGAACTTCTGGCAACTCTTATCGATGTACTGTTCTGGTTCTTGTCAAATGATCATCAGCAATATTTTTCTTGCATGTAAAATTAATGATATTGTTTGATAATTTTCACATTCTGTTGGATCACCTTCTTGGTAATGGGAACAAATATGAATCTCTTCCAATCAGTCAGCTTTCCTCCAGATTTCCTGACTTAGCATGTCGTGGTCTGCATCTGTCTAGGATAACTTAAGAAGACAAAACAAATATTATAATGGAATGTGCTGGAATTGGAGAATAAAAACACAAGAATGCTCCAAGCATATGTCAAGCTAAAAGAGTTGAAAAACAAATTAAAGCCTTGAGTTGCAATACTGAGAGACACAATGGACAATATCTTGAATGAACAAGGAAGCAAAAAATAAGATGAAGGGGATATATAGCATCACTCTAACAAAAAGAGTTGTCTGACTCTACAGTATTTTGAGAAGTAGGATATGACTGATAGTCAAGGATGATGAAGAAAGATGTTCAAGCTGAACTTAAGACACCAGCAAAATATAAGGCCCCAGGAATTGGTGGGATACCAATTGAAAGGTTTCAACTGGCAAATTGACACATAGGAAGCACTATTAATATTAACTGGATAAATGAAAGTACTTAAATTTTGCTCTAGGAATGATTGAAAGAATATTCCATTTCTTTAAATCTCATAGTAACTTGTACTGTTATTCAGACTATAGCCTATAGGTGTGTGATTCAAATAGACCATCTGCCCCAAGGGAGGAAGATGGACAATCTCTACTTGTGCAGTTAACTGCCTCTGAAAACCTCCTACACTGTCGGCAATGTGTCAGTTCCAACTCTGCAGTACACAACAGCAAAAACAATTAGGAAACTGAGGTACAGGGAAGTTGACTAAAGAGTGAAAAATTACCTTGTTGTTGTTGTGTGCTGTCGAATTGCCTGTGACTCACAGTGACCCTATGTACAACAGCAATAAACCTTGCTCTGTCCTGTGCCAATCTCACCATATCTGACACACCTACCCTGATTACCCCAGTCACTGAATCAGTCCACCTCATAGAGGGTCTTCCTTTCCTGCATTGTCCCTCCACCCTCCCAAGCATGATGTCCTTCTCAAAAGACTGGTTCCTCCTTTCAACATGTCCAAAGTATGTCAGACAAAGCTTCAAAATCCTTGCCTCCAAGAAGCAGCCTGGTTTAACCATCTCCAGGATGAACCTATTAATTTTCTTAGCAGCCCATGGTATATTCAACACTCTTCTCAAAGATTGCAAAGACCTCACACCTCAGTCTCCAGAGTGACATCAGTGCTCTTCAGAACTTTGGAGAGGTCCTTAACAGTAGACTTTCCCATTGTAATGTTTTTTTAATTTCCTGGCTTCTGGTGCCAAGAGTGTTGACGGTTGAGCCAACCAAATTAAAGCTGTTAACACTCTTAATCTCTTCACCATCCATCCTGATGCTACCAATTGGCCCAGTGGTGATAATTTTTGTCTTCTTGGTATTGAGCCTCAATCCATAATGAAACAACATATGAGCAAGAGCCTATCGTGATGAAGGAAGAAGTTCAAGCTGCTTTGAAGGAAATGGCAAAAAATAAAGCCCTGGGAATTGATGGTATACCAATTGACATATTTCAACTAACAGATGCTGCCCTAAATGTGCTCACAAGTTGTGTCAAGAAATCTGGAGGACAATCATTTGGCCAACTGACTGGAATACATCTATATTTATTCCCATTCCAAAAAAAAGGTGATCCAACAGAGTGTGGAAATTGTAGAACAATATCATTGATATCATATGTAAGCAATATTCTCCTGAAGATTATCCAAAAACGACTGGAACAGCACATCAACAGAGAACTGCCAGAAGTGCAGGCTGAGTTCAGAAGGGGTTATGGTACTAGGGATATTGTAGCTAATGTTAGATGGATTTTGATTGAAAGCAGGGACTACCAGAGGAATGTCTATCTGTGTTTCATTGATTATACAAAGACATTTGACTGTGTGGATCTCAGCAAACTCTGGCTGACTCTGAGAACAATGGGAATCCCAGAACACTAGATCATGTTAATGTGAAACCTATACTTGGACCAGAAGACAGTTGTCAGAACAGAGCAGGGAAACACTGCATGCTTCAAAATTGGGAAGAGTGTATGCCAGGGATGTGTCCTGCTCCATACCTTTTCAACCTATATGCAGAACAGATTATCCAGGAGATTGGGCTGTATTAGTAGAATTGTGGCACTAAGATTGAGGGAAGATTAATCAACAATATGTGTTATGCTGATGATACAACCCTACTTGCTGAAATTGAGGAAGATCTGAAGTGCTTGCCTCAGATCAAGGTCAAAGACTGCAACCTTCAATATGGATTGAGGCTCAATATCAAAAAGACAAAGATTCTCACCTTATTATTAAGTGATGGAATCAGAATTTGAACACATGCTATGTTAACTCCAGAGTCCATGCAGAATGCTTCTCAGGAAATCCACTTTGGAGCCATGCCAAGAGAGAGAGAGTATTTGCAAAAGAAAATATTATTTTGTCCTATTTGTTGTATAGCACAGTTATCTTAGACACTCATAGAGTTTCTGTTCCTACATTGGCATTATAATAACACATTCAGTCTAGGATGAAGATTGAATAAACTAATAACTGTAAAGAGCGATTCCATTTACTAAGCATACTAGTGAGTCTCTTGGTTCAATAGGTATAAAAATATGCTAACATGGTTACAAAGAAATTATTGACCCCAAAGTGTTCAATTTGGAGTAGCAAACCAAAAGTGGCCTGCAGTTGTCTTTGTTGCCTTTTGATATGGTGATGACTTAAAATTCTTATTAATTTCCGTGTCTTAAATTTGCAAAATCTGTGACATATTACTTTTAATTGCATCAATTAAAATGAGAGTCACATACATATTGTGTGTATCGTTGTTTGCTCATAATTACAGATATTGAGAGGAAAAGGCTACTAAGATATTAATAGTATGAAATATATCAACAAATAAAGGAATGTTGTGAACTTTTTAAGCTTAGTATTTTAAAAATATCCTCAAATATGTTCTGTTAGGTGTTATTGAGTCACATATGTTATCACTTAACTACTTAGATTATGTTCAAAGAGACACAACCTCAGGTTAGTGGTTCCTTATTTTTTTTTTAAATTATAGAATAAGAATTTTCATTTACAAGCTACTGTATATACTGTGTGTGTGTATATGTATATATATATATATATATATATATATATATGAGAGAGAGAGAGAGAGCGCACACGCGGAGAAGTGGCATCCACTTCTTTTCTTTTTCCTTTTTTTTTTAAAGAAAAGTTTCCATTTGTTTTTTAGAATAAAGATTTAGTGCACAAATACAGCCCAAAGCCAACAGAAAAATAGCTTTGCTCTGTCATTTCCCTAAGAAAGCACTACCATTACTCAGAATATGCCAAAAGAAAAAAAAGAGCAATCCTCTCTGAGTTCTAGGCTTCACAAAAGGACCGCTTTATACTATGTACATCGAATTGATGTGCAAATGTGCAATAAATATATACACATACATTCCTATCTGCTTTACATCATTCTATTCATAATTGGTCAATCTGGGATTTAGAAATGTGAAAAGGAAAAAAAAGGGATATAATGGTTCTTATATCAATGGAATAATAATGCTTAACTTGAGAATTATTTTAACTTTGGAGCAGACTTAAAAAGTTGTTTTGAAGTAACTGGTACCTATTAGGGTTGCTTACTGCAATACTTGTTAGATGTCTTACGTAAGTTTTTTAATATGAGCACTGACCTGAAATACATGATGCTAGTAACATAGCTCCCACTGTCTTAGGATTCCTCTAACTGAACTGCTGTCCAGTTGTGATTTGAAGAGCTGTATGACTGAGTCTTTGAAAAGATAACTATCTTACTACCTATGTTTCCTTTTGTGGATACATCAGTTGTTTGTGGTCCCAATGAAGTATAAAAGAGAATATAAGCTGCTGAAGATATCACAGAAGAGATGGAGATGTCAGAAGCTTCATGATCATCAAACTTAAACCACCACTGTCGTGCTGCATTTTTATGATAGGCAGTGTAGTGCCCTCCATCCAGACCACCATAGTGATTTGAAACAGAAAACAAATTATATCTCTTCAAATTGTTCTTTAGACCAATAACATATTGTGACAAATCGAGATTCTCTAATGGAAAGTCCAAGGATGCTTGTAATTCCTGTTTCCACCTCCCATCATAGGAAAAATGTTTTAGATACACTAAAAGCACAGGTGGCAACTTCCATATTTCTATCTTTTTCAGAGAATCTCGTCGGACTCTGCAATGACTGCAGTAAAATCTGTTGTTATCTGTGAGTTTTTCTTCTTTGGAGAACAATCTAAGGCAATCCTGTAGTGTACATTTATTTACTTGTGGATGCTAGTGGCAGAGACAAATACATAAAGGCCTCAAATGTTCTAGACTTTTTATGACATGTGAGGCACTGTACTGTGGACTTGAACTGACCCTGAAAATATGCAACAATGATAGATTCATTGAGCTACTTGTGTTTTTACCAAGCATGTTCTGCTGCTTTAAAGTCATCAAGAAGATCATTATATTCTTCTTTATGCCGCTTCTGATTAGCAGCTTTATGCAGACCATCCATTAGGAACAGAAGCAGTTCTTGCGAATCTTGCCTGCTGTATCCTGCAAATTGGTCATCGATCTTCCCAAAGGTGATTTTAAAGTCTTCTGGACTAATATATCTGTATGGTCCTGTCCATAGGCGTTTCATGATTATTCCAAATTCTTCTGCCACTTCACCTTTATGTCTCAACAAATCGGACCTGTTAATATCATTCTGATAAAAGTTTTGGTTGAAATAATCAGCCAAATGTGGAGCATTACATAGGCACTGCAATATTGAGTTCATGTAACAAATATTCCCTAAGTTACGAAGCCCAGTGAGCGCTAGTCCAGATCTGAGAAACAGAAAGCCTTGAGATCTCAGCTTTAGGGTAGCTTGTTTTCTCAATTTACTGTTGGAGTTAATGTTAGCTTCCTTTTCTCTTCCTCTTGAACAGCCTGGGTTATATCTGGGGAGGAATAGGAGCGTTTCAGTTTGGATGGTTCTCTGTCCCGCTCAGCAGGAAACTGTGACTTGGCTTTAGGAGCTGAATTGGAGGAGTGGAAGGAGGCACAGACGAAGGAGCCATTTCTGGTGGATACATATGCACAATGTTGGTAATGGTAGTATCGAAATGTTCCAGTAATTGGATCAAGAAACTTAGCCCAGCCTAAAGGTAGTCCAGGTACAATTCTCCCAATTTCTTCACTCCGAGCTCATGTCAAAGGCTCTCATTGAGCTTTATTTCTTTCAGCATCCTCTGTATTTTCATTAATAGTTGCTGTTTTTAGAATTACACTTCCTGATTGTTCTTTAATTTTAACAGGCTTGCCTGAACTTGAATCTTCTGTCATAGAAGCCGGGGGCACATCAGTTGACTTCTTCTGTACTGCTGGGGTTGGACACCTCTTCCCTCTGTCTTCTACACATGTTTTGGCAGCAGTAATTTCATGTTTACTTCTACTTTGTTTTTTCACTCCTGTTATTTCTTTGGTGAGTTTTCCTGAGGAGTCTTTATCACCTTTCTTGGTTTGTTCACTCTTTTCTATTTCTTCTGTTGGTTTTGGTTCCTTCTCTTTGATTTCAGTTTCTTCTGTCTTTCTGGCTTTCTGCTTCTATTCGTCCCTCCCTAATTTCTCTTTCTGTTCTTCTTGTCGCCTTTCCCGAAGTTCCTTCTCTTTTTTGCTTTTCTCCATTAAAGAACTGCTTCTGCATCAATACGAGCCTTTTCTTCATCTGTTAATGTGACGGCCTGTGGCGCGAATACTGGCTTTGTGGAACGATCAGGAACAACTTTTCCATCTTGAGAAGGCTGTTGCTCCTGGTCTGTACTTTCAGATTTTATATTCTGATCATCAGATAATTTTATTGTTGGCTTTTTAGTACGATCAATCTGTGGAATACCCTTTATAATAGGCACTGGCTATACTGCAGGTGAAACATCAGGTTTAGAAGTAGCAATTGGCTCAGTTGGAGTTGATGTATTAAGTGGTCCCAATCTCTCGCCTTTTAATTCTCTATTTCCATCTACTTGTACCAGAGGAGGCAGCCCTTTAGCAGTAGATTTAGATGGAACCTGCTCTTCTAGAGATGGGTAAGTAAATCCAATGAGCTAGACACCTCTTCATTCTTGCCTCTTGGGGGTGGAGTGATTTTAGCATTTGTTGTGTACTGGGGATAGCAAAGAAGCCAGTTTTCTAGCCTCCTTCTAAAACTAAAGGTTCATTTCACGGGGCAGTTTTACTTTCCCATTTGAAAAGTGCATCTTTCAGACTCCGTAGAGTTGTTCCAAGCTATAAATCTTTTGCAGAACTAAACCAGTCAAGAAGTACCACATAATCCACATTCCCTTTCATCTTCCATTTGTCTTTAGAATCATCTGGGAGGTTTGCTTCAATTCTCCTAGTAGTGTCTCCAGGCCTGATGGCTTCATCAGGAACAATGAGGGAATTTGAAATGCAAGAATTCTGGTAATCCTGCTGTCTTCGGGCATCCATGATAATCAAGCTGACATTTTTATTCATCATCATTGTGTACAATTCCTTTGTTGTGATTGATCCTTTCTTTGTTGATTCATTTATTTCACTCATTTCACCATTGATCTTTTGGGATTTATCTTTGGAATCCAATGCACTGTCTAAAGTATTTTTAGCTGATATGCCATCATCTTCTCTTCCTCCTTCCTTCTTTTTCTGTTGCTGTAGTTGTTCTTCCTCTTGCTTGTCTTTTTCTCCAAGCTTTTTCCAAACTTCGGTTTCTTCATATCTGAGTTTAAGGCTTTCAGAGAGTCTTTCAGCTTCTTCAGTAGCTTTTTTGATGTTTGACGGTCCAAGAATTGAATGAAAGTATTCCTGCTGCTGCTTGAAATCAGGTCTTTTCTTGATAAGATTATAAACAGCCACATATATCATATATAGTACATAAGCCTTTCCCTCATCTCGATCTAATCTGCATTCTTCTGCTGTCTTAGAGCTCTTCAGGGCACTCTGTACATAACTCCTAGTGCTTATTTTCTCTGGCTTCACTTCTGTTTTCTTATTGAGGTATTTTAATGAAGAACTGAGGGAGAGTTCTTTAAGAACTGAAGCCACAGCAGGTATGATGAGGAATCTTTACTTTTCCACTTTTAAAAGATCTTTCTGTGGCGTCGGGCACACTTCACTAACGCTGACCTCCTAGCAGAAGGACCATCTTCCCCGAGCTGAGGAAGAAGCAGCCTTCGTGATCCTGATGGAAGCTAGCCCAGTTCATTTCCTTTCGGCATCCACTTCTTAAACAACATTTTGTCTCTGGAAATTCTATGAGCATTGATAAATGTTGATAATTATAGAAAGGCTTCAAATTTTTTGTTCATAGGTTTGCTATGAGTCATGTTCAGCTGAGAGAGAGAGAGAGAGAGAGAGAGAATCTAGTGGCATAGTCTATAGTGAGTTGCCATGCTTGCTCAAAACCCACACTTCTCTGGAGGTCCAAATCTACCTTTTGCTTTTCAGGAGAAAGATTTACAACCTTGGAAAACCACTGGAGGGTCAGCTGTGAGTCCGTTCTGACTTGACAGCAGTGTGAGAAGGAAAGTCATATATCTTGAATTCCATAGTGGTTCTTGTTACCTCAACAAAAAAGTGATACTACTGTGAGGAGGTTGTTTGTGGTTCTTGTTATGTGATTCATGATGACTCTATGTACAACAGCTCTGAACTTTGCTCTATCTTGAGCCAATTTCATCATCTATGACACACCTACCCCCATTACCCCAGTCACTGCGTCAATCCATCTCATCTGGGGTCTTCCTCATCTATATTGTCCCTCCAACATTTTAAGCACGATATCCTCCTGGTAACATGCCCAAAGTGTGTGAGATGGAGCTTCAAAATCCTTGCCTCCAAGGACAAACTTGGTTTCACCCTTT
>NW_006400143.1:458283-460779 GCF_000299155.1 Elephantulus edwardii
GTGTCCTGTAGATCTCCTGTGTAGATTATGTTGCGGCCCGAGGGCCCGCTGGGTTTTGCTGGTTTTGCAGCAAAAGAGGCGTCTTCCAGCAAAAGAGGCGTCTTCCAGGTAAAAACCAGCAAAACTCGGCCAGAGAGGGAGGACAGGAAGTGGCACTGGGCACGGTCTCCTCGGATAACAGCAAAAGAGGCGTCTTCCAGGTAAAAACCAGCAAAACCCGGCCAGAGAGGGAGGACAGGAAGCGGTACTGGGCAAAGTCACCTCGGATAACAGCAAAAGAGGCTTCTTCCAGGTAAAAACCAGCAAAATAACTCAAAGACATCAATTTTTCTTCTATCATCCTTATTCATTGTCCAGCTTTCTGATACACAGCAATTGTGAAAACCATGGCCTGGATCAGGTGCATCTTGGTCTCCAGACTGATATCATTGTTCTTCAGTACTCTGGAGAGGAGTAGATTTCCCCAATGGAATTAAGTCTTGTTATTTCCTGGATATTGGTACCAAGAGTGTTGATTGTGGAGTCAAACTCAAACAAACTGAAGCTGTTAACAATTTCAATATCTTTACCATCTATCATCATACTGCCAGTTGGCCCAGTGGTGAGAATCTTTGTTTTCCTGATGTTGAGCTTCAATCCTTAAGGCTGCAGTTCTAGACCTCTGCTTCAGGGTCTTTCTGTGTTTCAAATTTGGTAGGACCCCTCATATAGCACCGGAAACTCACAGAGTCATACGAGATAGGATCTGAGAGCTCTCTATAATTTCTTTATTCAGGTAACACCTTTCTCCTAGAAGTGTGTTGGCTATCTTAACATCATTTCTCCCGAAAGGATATCTTTAGTCTCAAACCTACTTCAGGCCCTCAGGGTTTTGGCCCTTGGGCCAAATACACACCACCACTTTTCAGATATAGAAGAGACCTATCAGGACCTTGGAATTACCACATTGTGTCAGCAATGTAAACAGTGACAGTAAGTCACAAAACTTAATAGAAGCACTATGGCAAGGATCTTCCCTCAGTACTGCCTTAAGCAAAAATCTTTCCCTGAAGTTGATACATGGGATTTGGACTTACATCCTCCTAAACAAGAGATAGACAACAGTGTGAGAGACCATTAGCAGTGTGTGCTGCATCACGGAAGTGACTTGTGATCATATTAAGAGGTCACTGGCGAAGAGAGTTTGACCAGATAGCATGGTGTACAGGGAATGGGAATGTAGAAGGGAAAAGAAAAGGACAAAACACATATGCTTATGTGTGGGGGACAGCGAAAGTATTGGTTATTTCTGTAAGGGAAGTGTCTTTCATCTGCTAGGTAAAAATGCTTGTCTGTCAGATATTGTTCTAACACTTAGCATCCAAACTAAGAGAGGCTAGGATGAAGGACTGACCATACACTTCCGAAATAGGTAGTCAGAATAGCGTCGTGGTATACCTGATAATCCTAGGAAATGTTGTGGGAAGAATGTGAGGTTAACACCTACAAATATCATTGCGAATTGGGCTTTGGCTAAGGTGGAATTAAGTGTATAACCAGTGAATAGAGGAAATCAGTGGACAAGGCCACCTATAATAGCAAATACTGCACCTATAGAGAGGACATAGTGGAAATGGGCTACTACGTAGTAAGTGTCATGAAGGACAATATCAAGGGAAGAATTGGCTAGGACAGTTCCTGTTAACCCTCCTACTGTAAATAGGAAAATAAAGCCTAGAGCTCATAGCATGGCAGGGGATCATTTAATGTTACCTCCGTGGAGGGTAGCTAATCAGCTAAATACTTTTACTCCTGTTGGAATAGCAATAATTATAGTAGCTGAGGTGAAGTATGCTCGAGTGTCTATGTCTATACCTACTGTAAATATATGGTGGGCTCATACGATAAAGCCTAGGAAACCAAATGACATTATTGCTCAGACTATTCCTATATATCCAAATGGTTCTTTTTTTCCTGAATAGTAGGAGACAATATGAGAGATTATTCTGAATCCGGGAAGAATCAGAATATATACTTCAGGGTGACCAAAAAATCAGAATAGGTGTTGGTAAAGGATTGGGTCACCTCCTCCTGCTAGGTCAAAGAAAGTGGTGTTTAAGTTTCGATCTGTTAATAGTATAGTGATGCCAGCAGCTAAGACTGGTAAGGAAAGTAGAAGAAGGATAGCTGTAATTAGAACAGATCATACAAATAATGGTGTTTGGAATTGTGTTTTGGCTGGGGGTTTTATATTAATGATTGTGGTAATAAAGTTAATAGCCCCTAAGATAGAAGAAATTCCTGCTAAATGTAGTGAGAAAATTGTTATATCTACTGATGCTCTGGCGTGAGCTAGATTTCCGGCTAGTGGGGGATAAACTGTTCATCCTGTTCCTGCGCCTGCTTCTACTATGGATGATGCTAGAAGTAAAAGGAATGAGGGTGGAAGGAGTCAAAAGCTTATATTATTTATTCGTGGAAAGGCTATATCGGGGGCTCCAATTATAAGAGGGACTA
>NW_006400143.1:461760-505932 GCF_000299155.1 Elephantulus edwardii
TTAAGGTTAAGTAATAGGAATAATGTCAGGGTAAGAATAATATAGATGAGTAGGTTAAGTATAGTGATCGATGGATTATAAATAATGACTGTGGTTATTCATCCTATATGAGCAATTGAGGAGTAGGCTATGATTTTTCGAATTAAAGTTTGGTTGAGACCCCCTCATCCTCCAATTATGATTGAAAGAATGGCAGAGCCTAGTAAAATGTTATGATTAATTGATGGTGAGATTTGATAAAGAATAGAAATTGGGGCTAGCTTTTGTCATATTAAAAGGATTATTTCTGTTAACAAAGAAGTACTTTGAAGTACTTCTGGAACTCAAAAGTGGAAAGGGGCTATTCCTAGTTTTATTAACAGGGCAATTAATATTAGAAGAGATGCAATTGGGTTAGTTAAATTTATGATTGATCATTGGCCTGAATTCATAAAGTTAATTAGGGCGGATATTATTAGGAGTATTGATGCGGAGGCTTGTATGAGGAAATATTTTGTGGTGCCTTCAGTTGATCGAGGGTTATGTGGGTTAATGATGAATGGAATGATGGCAAATAAGTTTATTTCTAGGCCTAATCATGCTGTTAATCAGTGTGAGCTGAATATAGTTAATATTGATCCTGAGATTAGTGTTGTTATAATTAGTAATGATGCTAGTGAGTTAATGAGTACGGGAAGGATTAAAACCAACATTTTCGGGGTATGGGCCCGATAGCTTATTTAGCTGACCTTACTATAGAATGTGGTGTAATGGTAGCACAGAGAATTTTGAGTTCTTAGGTGTAGGTTCAAGTCCTAATGTTCTAGAAATCAGGCCTTCAAAAACCCTATGTATAGCAGAGCATGCTTAGAGTAGACTAACAGATATGGAAGCTGAAGCTGAGCCCTCAAATGTGAAAACACAAAGGAGGAGAAACAGTTATAAGAAGAAATTAACAATGGTACATGAAATGTGAGAAGCATGAATGTAGGAAAACTAGACATTGTGAAGAAAGAAATGGAAAGCATAAATATTGACATATTGGGTATTAACAAAATGAGATGGATTGGCATGGGACATTTTGAATCACATGATCATATGATTTTTTTTATACTGAAGATGAAAAGGTGAGAGAAAAAATAGGGTTGCTTTAGAGGTTAAAAAGGTCATTTCTAGATCCATTTTGAAATATAATATTGTGAATGACAGGATAATATGCATTCACATACAAAGAAGACCTGTTAATACCACTATCATTCAAATTTATGCACATATAATCAGAGCCAAAGAAGAGGAAATAGATGATTTCTATCAATTATTACAGTCAGAAATCAATTGAAGCAAGATGCATTAATAATAAAGGGTGACTGGAATGTGAAAGTTGGGAACCAGGAAGAAGGATCATCAGTTGGAAAATATGAACTTGGTGACAGAAATGAAGCTGAGGATAGAATGATAGAATTCTGTACAATCAGTGATTTATTCATAGCAAATACCTTTTATAAGAAACATAATCACAGGCTATACACATAGATTTCACCTAATCGGATGCACAGGGATCAGATCAATCACATCTGTGGAAGGAATAGCTGAAAAAGTCCCATTATCAGCAGTGAAAACTAGGTCAGGTGCTGATTGTGGAACAGACCATCAACTACCCATATCCAAGTTCAAATTAGAACTAAAGAAGTTTAAATCATATCCATAGAAATAAAAATTTGATCTCGAATCTATCGTCCATGAATTAAAAACCCAACTCACAAATACATTAGAGGCCTTGAACACTAATGAACAAAGACTAGATGAGCTGTGGGAAGATATCAATAATAACATTCATGAAGAAAACAAAAGTCATTACAAAAAGGAAGAAGAAAAAACCAAAATAAATGTCAGAAGAGACTCTGAATATTGCACTAGAGCGCTGACAAGCCAAAGCAAAGGGAAGAAATCAAGGAATTAAAGAGCTGAAAAGAAGATTTCAAAGAGCAGCTCAGGAAAACAAGGCAAAAATATTATAATGAAATGTGCAAGAAGCTGGAATCAGAAAATCAAAAGGGCTGAACTCGCTCAGCATTTCTTAAGGGGAAGGAAATAAAGAACAAATTCATGCTTCAAGTTGCAATGCTTAAAGATGCTGTAGACAGAGTATTTAATTATTCAAGAGGCATTAAAAGAAGATGGAAGGAGTATACAGAGTCATTGTACCAAAAATAATCGGCTGACACAGAAGAAACATCATATGATCAAGAAGCAATGGTGATGAAGGAGGAAGTTTAAGCTGCTCTGAAGGACTTGGGAGGGGGGGAAATCCCTAGGAATTGATGGAACACCAATTGATGCATTTCAAAAAACAGATGCTGCCCTGCGTGTGTTCACCAAGTTGTGCCAAGAAATCTGGAGGACAACTACTTGGCTGACTGGAAGAGATCCATATATATTCCCATTCCAAGAAAAAGGTGACCCGACAGTGTGTAAATTATTGAACAATATTACTAGTATCACACTCTAGCAAAATCCTGCTGAAGATTATCCAGAAATGACTGGAACAGTACATTGACAGAGAAATACAACAAGCTGGGTTTAGAAGAGGCCGTGGAACGAGAGACATTATTGCCAATGTCAGATGGATCTTGGCAGAAAGCAGAGAGTACCAGAAGAATGTCTGCGTGTAATTGACTATGCAACAACATCTGACTGTGTAGATCAAAACAAATTGAGGAAAATAGGAATCCCAGAACACTTGATTGTGTTTATGCAAAAACTATACCTGGAGCAGAAAGCAGTCCTCAGAACAGAGCAAGGAAACACTGCATGGTTCAAAATCAGGAAAGGGGTGTGCAGGGATGCATCCTGTCCCCATACCTTTTCTATTTGTATGCAGAACAGATAATTAAAAAATCAGGGCTTTATGAGGAGAAATGTGGCATCAAGATTGGAGGAACAATCATATGCAGATGGTACAATCTTGCTTCCTGAAATTGAAGAAGACCTGAATCACTTGCTGCAAAACGTCAAAGACTGTAGTCTTCAATATGGATTGAAACTCAACATCAAGAAGACAAAGATTCTCACCACTGAGCCAATTGGCAGGACCATATTAGATGGAGAAGAGATTGAGTTTGTTAGCAATTACAGCTTGCTTGGTTCTACAATCGACACTTAACACCAGCAGTCAGGAAATCAAAAGATGAATTGCATTGGGAAAATCATCTGTCATGGACCTCTCCAGAGTGCTAAAAAGCAATGTTGTCAGTCTTGAGACAAAGGTGTGTTTAATCCAGGCCGTGGTCTTCTCAATTACTAGTTATGCTTCAGAGAGTTGGACAATGATTAAGGATTACAGAAAAACAAACAATGCCTTTGAGTTGTGGTGTTGGAAAAGAGTCTTGAACATACCATCAACTGCCAAGAAAACAAATAGGTCTGTCTTGGAGAAGGTGAAACCAAGTGTCTCCTTGGAGGCTAGGATTTTGAAGTTGTGTCTCACATACTTTGGACATGTAGCCAGGAGAGATTGGTCCTTGGAGAAGGACATCATGCTCAGAAGGATGGAAAGATAGCACAGAAAAGGAAGACCTGGGATGAGATGGATTGATACAGTATCTGGGGCAATGGGGGTTGATGTGTCAAATTAGTGAGACTGGATCAGGATAAGAAAGGGTTCAGAGCTGCTGTACAGAGGGTCACTATAGGTCTCAAGCTATCCAAAGGCATATAATGACAACATATTATGTTGGTTGTGTTTTGTTTGTTTTTTAAGCCTCTTATTTAGACTCAACAAGACATCAGGAAGGGCCTTTGTATTTAAAGTTGGTTATTATATTTTGGAGAAACATTCTGCTAAGTGACAGCACTCTTCTGTCAATATCTTGTACTGAGGTAACCTGTGGTTGCTGTGATTCTGAATCTTGTGCCATTGGGATGTTGAATGGCATAACTATTATCCAGGATGGACAGTGTTTGGTGGAGCTTCCAGTTTGGAAGCAGGTTTGGAAGAAGGAGTGGCATCCACTTCCTGAACAACATGTCTCTGGAAACTATGAACTTTGAGAAAAGAGAATTATAGAAAGGCTTCAGGTCTTTTGTTCATAGGGTATGAGTCATGCTCTACTTGATGGCAATCAACAACAATCCTAGACCTTCTGCAGCAAGTGCCTCAGGTCCTTTTCAGTTTCAACAAGTAAAGTTGTGTTATCTGCATATTGTAGGTTGTTAAAGAACCTGCCTCCAATCTTGATGCCAAATTCCGTCTCATACAGCCCAGTCTCCTGGATGATCTGTTCCGCATATAGATTGAGAAGGTATGGAGATAGAATGCATCCCTGATGTACACCTTTCTTGTATCTTTCCTTGCTCTGAACTGACAACTACCTCCTGGTATAAGTGTAGGTTTTGCATAAGTACAATCAAGTGTTATGGGATTCTCATTCTGCTCAGAGTTAGCCAGTTTGTTGTGATCCATAGAGTCAAATGCCTTTGAATGAAACACAGATAGGCTTTTCTCTATTACTCTCTGCTTTCAGCTAAGATCTGTCTAACATCAGCTATACTGTCCCTAGTGCAACAGCCTCTTCTAAACTCAATCTACGTTATCTGGTTGTTCTCTGTTGATGTGTTGTTTCAGTAGTTTTTTGGTTTGGTGGGGTTTTTTTCTAATAATTTACAGCAAGTTCTTGCTTGCATATGATATTAATGATACTGTTCAATAAATTCCACACTCTGTTGGGTCACCATTTTGGGGAATGAAAATAAATATGGATCTCTTATAGTCAGGTGGTTGTCTTTTACACTTCTAAGCACACCTCATGAACATGTTCAGGGCAACATCTGTTTGCTGAAATATATCAACTGGTATGCTGTCAGTTCCTGGGGCCTTGTTTTTTTGCCAATTCCTTCAGAACAGCCTGAACTTCCTCTTTCTAGGCTCTTGATCATATGTTGTTCCATTAAATAATTTTGTGTTAACCAATTCTTCTAGGTGCAGTGACTCTGTACTCCTTCCATCTTCTTTCGATTGCTTCCTGGATCATTCAACATTCTGCCCTCAACAACCGTAAGTATTACAACTTGAGACTTGCATTTGTTCTTCAGCTCCTTCAGCTTAAGAAATGTTGAGCTAGTTTGTCCCTTTTGATTTTCTAACTCCAGCTTTTTACACATTTTATTATAATACACTGTCATCTCACGCTGCCCTTTGAAATTCTCTATTCATCTCCTTAACTTCTTGATTTCTTCCCCTTACTTTGGCTTCTTGGGGCTATAGTGCAATATTTAGTTTCTTCTGACATCCATTTTACTCATTTCCTTTTCTTCCATCTCCCTAATGACATTTTGCATTCATCATGTATGATATTCTTAATATCCTCCCACAGCTCAGCTCATCTTCACTTATGGGTATTCAAAGCCTTAAACCTGTTCCTAAGATGGTCTTTAAATTCAGGAAGGATAGACTTGATATCAAACTTTTGTTCTTGTAGGTTTGATTATATTTTCTTTAGCTTCAATTCGAACTTGCATACGAGTAGTTGATGATCTGATTCACAATCACCACCTGGCCTAGTTTTCATAGCTAATACTGAGCTTCACCTATGATTTTTCCCATAGATGTCATCAATCTGATTTCTGTGTAGAGATAAAATAATTAAATGGGAAGATACTGTTTTGTCTGGCTTCTTTAGTTTAATATTATATCTACAAGATTATTGATGCTGTATATATATATAGTGGTTTATCATTGACTCAGTGTATAATATTCCATTGTATGAATATACTGTCATCTATTTATTAAATATATGGTTGATTAACATTTAGTTTGTATCCAGTTTAGAGCTACAATAACTATTCAGCTGTAAATATTTTTGTGCATATTCTATAGTACATATTTGTATACATTTTTCCTGTAACTATATTTAAGAGAGAAATTTCTGGGTCACAGATTATACATATAATTGACATTTGCCAAGGCTATCCATGTGGCAGCAGAAGTCCCCAAGACAGAGAAAAGAGTGTTGATTAATTTTATTTTTTGTTTTATTGTTTTTTAATTTATTTATTTTTCATTTCAATGAACATCTACAGAGATTTTGGAATTCCATTCCTTCATTGTTGCACCCTTCTCCCCGCCTGCTTATCCCAAGAAACATTGGTGGTAGGATGGAGATGTGAGGCAGAAAATGGAGAAAAGTACTTAGTGCATTAGCTAGCAAGTTCCTTCTGTGAGCAACTGAAACTTGGTAAAACTCAGGTATTAATCTGTTATTGGCTAAGAGATGCTTTGAGAGGTATTAATTCTTTGGAATGAGTAACTTCCCCACCTTAGAGCTGAGTTTGCTTCATAGTCAGCATATATCTTTTAGATGAGAGAATAATCAACATTAGCAGCAGCCCAAGGCAGAGAACTTAAAAGTGTCCATGCAGAACCTATACCTGGACCAGGAAGCTGTTGGGTGCACAGAGCAGGGGAACATGGTATGGTCTAAAATTGAGAAGAGAGTGCATCAAGGCTGTATTTTCTCTCCATATGTATTCAGCCTGTATGCTGAGCAAGTTATCTGAGAAGCTGGGCTCTATGAAGACGAATGCGGCATCAGGATTGGAGGGAGACTCATCCATAATCAGTGTTATGCAGATGACACAATGTTGCTTGCTGAAAATGAGGACTTGAAGATTTGTTGCAGAAGATCAAAGAATATAGTCTTCTGTATGGATTGCATCTCAATATCAAGAAAAGAAATATTCTCACCACTGGACTGATAAGCAGCATCATGATGGATGGAGAGGAGATTGAAACTGTTAACAGCTCCATCTTGCTTGGATCCACAATTAACACCCTTGGTACCAGCACCCAGGAAATAAAGATACACACTGTACTGGGACAATCTGCAGTTAGGGATCTCTCCAATTATTGAGGAATAATGCTGTCAATTTGAGGACTTAGGTATGTCTGATTCAGGCCATGGTCTTTTCAATCACTTATTATGCATCTGAGAGCTGGACAATGAATAAAGATGACAGAAGAATTGACACATTGAGCTGTGGTGTTGGATAAGAGAACTGTACATCCCAAAGCTGGCCAAATGAACAACAAATATTTCTTGGATAGGGTATAGCCAGAGTGCCCTTCATAGGCAAGAATGATGAAGCCTCACCTCACATACTTTAAGCATATTGCTTGGAGGGAGGCTATTCCATGGAGAAGGACATGATGCTGGTAAGGGTAGAGAGTCAGCAAAGGAGAGGAAGATGCTCGGCCAGGTGGATTGACATGGTGACTGCTGCAAAAGGCTCTTGTAGGTCAGGAAGAATGAGGATGGCATAGCATAGGACAGGGTTCAGATATTTTATTCATAGAGTCACTATGAGTTGTACTCGGCATGACAGCACTTAAAAACAACAACAATATAATAATTTTTACCATTTCTATTACTAGTCATCATTCCCATCATATTCTGTACTTCTCCGCTTGCTTCATTAATTTATTGCAATAGCCACATTGAATGCACACAACATGCTCACAATTAACAGAATTTATTAGAGAAGTAACAGTTTGCAGCTAAGAATCAGATCAATTTAAAGCTGATCTTGAAGTAACAGGAAGAATGTAGGATATAATTTTCAATCAGGATAGGTTTTCTTTGGAACTGCTAATGCTGGGCTCCATGTGGGTTCAGCCCCTGCCCTGCAAATATTAATACCTCTTTTTTTGTTGTTATTGTGTACCATTGAGTCAGAACCGAACCATAGCCAAACTTCCAGCAGATTTTGATGGCAATTTAATTACAATGAAGGAGACTACCCATGTTTCTCCTGTGGAGGTATCTGGTGCATTTGAACATTGCAGGGCAGCAACTACAATTAGGCCATCAGAGTTCCCACAGTAAATGTACAGATGCAATCCATTCTTCCAGGAAGTCTCCCATCAAAGGTGTCCGACTCTCTGTCTCTGTGGTTATCAATTCAGAGCCATCTGTCAGTCCCATGCCACTGCTATCTATTGTCTTTGCTACCTCCAGTATTCTAGTTCTCTAGTATCAGAGGGGATATAAAATCAAGAAATTAAGTAGCTAAACAGATGATTTCAAAGGGTAGCTCTGGAAGACTAAGCAAAGTATTATAATGAAATATGCAAATATTTAGAGTCAGAAAATCAAAAGGGCAGAACTCGCTCAGCATTTCTTAAACTGAAAGAATTGAAGAACAAATTCAAGCCTTGAATTGTAATACGTAAGGATGAACATTAATGTTCTTTTGGCAGAACATTAAATTATACAGGAAGCATTAAAAGAAGATGGAAGGAGTATACAGAGTCAAGGTACCAAAAGGAATTGGCTGACACAGAAGAATTTCATGAAACAACGTATCAGCAAGAGACTGTGGTGATGAAGGAAGAAGTTCAAGATGCTCTGAAAGAACTGGCAAAAAACAAGGCCCTAGGACTTGATGGCATATTGATTGACATATTTGAACAAACAGACGCTGTCCTGGATGTGCTCAATAAATTGTGCCAAGAAATCTGAAGAACATCCACCTGGCCAACTGACTGCAAGAGATCCATATTTGTTCTCATTCCAAAAAATCTGACTCAACAGAGTGCAGAAATTATGAAACAATAACATTAATATCACATGCAAACAAGATTATGCTGAAAATTATCCAAAAATGACTGGAATAGTACATCAACAGATAACTGCCAGATGTGCCAGTTCTTTATAGCTTAATGTTAGATGGATGTTGACTGAAAGCAGAGATTACCAGAGGAATGTCTATATGTGTTTCATTGACTCTACAAAGGCATTTTTTTGACTATGTGAATCACAACAAACTGTAGCTGACTCTGAGAAGAATGGGAATCCCAGAACATTTGATTGTGCTTATGTGAAACCTATACTTGGATCAGGAGGTAGTTGTCAGAACAGTGCAAGGGAACAGTGCATGCTTCAAAATTGGAAAAGGTGTATGTCAGGGATGTGTCCTATCTCCATAACTTTTCAATTTATATGCAGAACAGACCATTGGGGAACCTGGGCCTTATGAGGAGGAATGTGGCATCAGGATTGGAGGAAGAGTCATCAACAACCTGTGTTATGTAGATGATACAACCTTACTTGCTGACACTGAGGAGGACCTGAAGTGCTTGCTGCAGAAGGTCAAAGACCTTCAATATGGATAGAAGCTCAACATCAAGAAAACAAAGATTCTCATTATTGGGCCAATTGGAAACATTATGATAGATGTGAAGAGAGTGAGATAGTTAACAGAATCAATTTTCTTTGCTCCACAATCAACACTCTTAATACCAGCAGCCAGGAAATCAAAAGACAAATTACATTGGGGAAGTCTGCTGTCAGGGACCTTCCAGAGTACTGAAGAGCAGTGATGTCAATCTGGAGACTAAGGTGAGCCTGATCTAGGCCATAGTCTTTGAAATTGCTTGCTATGTATCAGAGAGTTGGACAATGACTAGGGATGATAGAAAGATAATTGAGGCCTTTGAGCTGCGGTGCTGAAAAATAGTGTTGAATATACCACGGACTGTCAGGAGAACAAATAGGTTTATCCTGGAGAGGGTGAAATCAGTCTGATTCTTGAAAGTAAGGATTCTGAAGCTTCATCTGACATAATTTGGACATGTTGCAAAGAGAGACCAGTACTTGGAGAGGGACATCATGCTTGGAAGGGTAGAGAGACAGAGAAAAAGAGGAAGCCATCAATGAGATGGGTTGATTCAGTGACTTAGGTAATGAGGAGAGTAAATGTGTCAGAGACAATAATGTTGACACAGGATATAGTAGGCTTCAGGGCTATTGTACATAGGGTCACTATGAGTCGCATAACAATAGTATATGCTGGGTGTAGGAAGTTCTCTGCACAGGAGACTTAAATACAAAAAACAAACTTCACAATCAGTTCTTCATGGCAAAATTAACTAATCCTTTCCATGGATCACAGGAACCTTATGTACTAGAAAAGCCTAGCTAATCCTGGCTAGAGTTTTACATACCTAATTTGCACAATTACATCTAATCATTTAATAAGAGTTTCAAGGCTATGGTTAAAATGTTTATATAAAAGTACTTCATTATGCCACAGTGGTCTTCCACATGTACTATGAGATACTAAGAAGCTATGGGTTAACAGTATTTACTATAATGGTTGAGTTGAAGACCTAAAGGAAAATACTTATGTGGCAAAAAACAACAGTAAAATAAAACCCAAAGTAGTCATCAAGATCTAAACCAAGTGTCCAAGTTAGTTTTAGATCAGATATGAGCAGTTATGAGGAAAGCTTGGACCTGTTGATGTTGTGTTAGTAGTAGAGTCGGAACTACCCCACAGTTGACCTTGAGTGGATTTTCAGAGGCAGTGAGTCACAGGGGAAGAGATTGCCCATTCTTCTCCCATAGTGGATCTGAACCATGAGCCTGGGAATCTATAAAAACTGTGTCACATACAACCTTTAGCCTGAATGCCTTTGGACATAAAAAGGGACCTAAAATTCTGTCCACTAGTTGAGAGAAGCAAAAAAAATCTTATCATATATGTATTCTGGTCAAAAGAAACTGTCTATGAGAAACTAAAACCTCTAGGCCTATGTCATAGATGAGCATGTGGCCTGAATTTATATTATCACCTATACAAAGTTGCTATGAGTCAGAATCAATTTGATGTCAGCCTTTGGTCCTATTATTTAGAAACAGTAAACAAAGAAAAAAATCAGCATTTGAAACTGCTCCAGAATCACTAAAATTCCTTAAACATTTGTCAGAAATCTCAAATCTCTCTTGCTTTTGTTATGTGCCTTCAAACTGACTATAAACTATAGTGATCCAATGAACAATGACTGAATCTTACTCTATCCAGAGACGACTTCACTACCTCTGACACACTTGACCCCATTGCCACAGTCACTGGATAAATTAATCTCATCCAGGGTCTTCTTCTCTTCTGCAGTCCCTCACCCTTACAAGGATGGTGTCCTTCTCTAAGGACTGGTCCCTTCAGGCAACATACACAAAGCATGTGAAACAGGGCTTCAAAATCCTTGCCTCCAAGGAGTAATCTGGTTTCACTCTCTCCAGAACTCTCACAGTTTGTTCTCCTGGTAGCCCATGGTATGTTCAATACTCTTCTTCAAAACCACAACTCAAAAGCATTGATTTGTCTTCTATCGTCCTTATTCGTTATCCAACTCTTACATGAATGGCAAACAATTGAGAAGACTATGGCCTGGATCAGACAAACCTTAGTCTCTAGACTGACATCATTGATCTTTAGCATTCTAGAAAGATCCTTAATGGCAGATTTTCCCAGTGCAACTTGTCTTCTGATTTCCTGACTACTGATGCCAAGAGTGTTGATCATGGATCCAAGCAGATGAAATTATCAATTTTAATCCTTTCTACATCTGTTGTGATTCTGCCTATTGGTTTGGTGGTGAGGATCTTTGTTTTCTTGACATTGAGATGCAATTCATATTGAAGGCTGTAGTTTTTTACAATCTGCAGCAAGAGCTTCAAGTCCTCCTCAGTTTCAGTGAGCAAAGTTATGTCATCTGCATAACATGGGTCTTTTTATAAGTCTTTTTCCAATCCTGATGCCACATTCTTCTTCAGAAAGTCCAGCCTCCCAAATGATCTGTTCTGCACACAGATTTAAAAGGTGTGGAGACAGGATGTATCCCTGACACACTCCTTTCTTGATTTTGAATCAGTGTTTGGATAACAACCTCTTGGTCTAGATATAAGTTTCACATGAGCACAATCAGGAGTTCTGGGATTTCCATTCTCAATTTTAGCCACATGTTTTGTGATTCACACAGTCAAATGCCTTTGCATAGTTGATAAAACACAAATAGACATCCTTCTGATACTGTGCACTTTCAGCCACAATATAGCAATTATATCTCTAGTGTCATGGCCTCTTCTAAATCCAGCTTGTATTTCTGGCAGTTCTCTGTCAATATATTATTAGTACAGTCATTTTGTTTTCATAATCTTCAGCAAGATTTTGCTTGCATGTGCTATTAATGATATTGTTCAATAATATCCACATTCTTTAGGACCACCTTTTTTTTTGGGGGGGGAGAATGTGAATAAATATGGATTGCTTCCAGTCAGTTGGCTAGATAGCTGCCCTCCAGATTTCTTGGCACAACCTGTGAGTTCATCCAGGGCTGCATTTGTCTGTTGAAATATTTCTACTTGTTGGTATTTCACCAATTCCTGTGGCATTATTTTTGTCCACTTCCTTCAGAGCAACTTGAACTTCTCCCTTTTTATTATCAGTTCTTGATTACATGCTACTTCCTGAAAAGGTTCTGTGTCAGAAAATCCTTTTTGGTACAGTGACTCTGTGTATTCTTTCTATCTTCTTTGATGCTTCCTGGATCATTCAATATATTACTCATAGTATCTTTTAAATACTGCGATTTGTGGTTTGAATATGTTCTTCAGTTCTTTCAGTTTGAAAGGTTAATTGGCAGTTTCCTACTGCAGACAATCTAGTCTCACTCTCACTAGAAACTTCTAGGAGGTGGTATAGGACACACCACTTGCCTTTGAGTTGACTCTAACTCATGCAGACCCCATGCATGATGCCTATGCCTTATAGTGGCGAGTTTTTCATATTTAGATCACCAGATCTTGCTTCCAAGGTTCCTCTGGGTGGCCTTGAACAGACAATCTGTCAGTGAACAGCAGAGTGTACTGTTTGTATCACCCAGGTTGGATGATACAAACCACTCAGTACCACACAGTAGAATTATCCCAACTGAAAGTATTTCTCTTTCAATATTTATATATCAATTCCTATGAATTATTGATTGAGATTGTATCCTAGGGAAACGTCAGCTCTTTCAGCTTCTCCAATATGCAGGCCAGCCAAGTTCTAGCACCCAAAGAAAGTCCTCAGACAATCAGCAGAGGTCATAATTGCATAAAACCGCCAAGCTAGTTGTCCAAAGAAATGATGAAGACTAAAGAGATTCACTCAGGAGTGTGAACAATATCTTCTACATTTTCAAAGAGTTTTACTCTCCCATCAGCTGAGTAAAATGCTTCATTATTTCACAGCTTTGTCAACTTTGGGTATCACTCCTTCAAGCCCCCATTTTAGATATTCTGCTTAGCAATGTTGTGTGCTGTGTAGTTGACTATGACTCACAGTGATCCTATTAACAATAGTTCTGAACCCTGCCCGATCCTGAACCAACTTCACCATCTCTGACATACCTGTTCCCATGGCCATAGTCGCTGTGTTAATCCATCTCATCCAGGGTTTCCCTTTTTTGCACTGCCCCTCCACCCTTCCAAGAATGATGTCCTCTAAGGACTGGATCCTCCTGACAACATGCTCAAAGCATGTGAGATGGAGTTTCATAATCCTTGCCTCCAAGGAGTAACCTGGTTTCACCTTCTCCGGGGTGGACCTGTTCTCTTGGTTCAATACTGTTCTCCAGCCCCACAAACTCAAAGATATTGATTCTCCTTCTGTCATCCCTTTCTTCACTGTCAAGCTCTCAGATGCATAGTAAGTAATTATTATTAAGGCTTTATTTTGTACTTTTGTTTTTCCCTGTTGGTGACCAGTTATTAGCCACTGGATATCTGGTTTTGTGAAGTAATTATAGAAGTTAACTCAATCGTGATTTGGTTTATTACTATTGATTTGAAAGAGTTTTCCCCCAGTATATTTTCTGTGTTTAAGGGGGTTTTTTAAGCAATATGTTTCACAAATATCTACATCATGGCTGGACCTTTCTTTCTCTTAATGATGGCTTTTAACAAATAGAAACTTTTCATTTTGATAGTTTATTTTGTATTCTGTTTAAGACATTTTTACCTATATTTAATTCAGTATTTCAAGTAAGGAATACAAATTTACTGTGTTTCATGTTGGTATCCAACGGTCCTGTCACCATTTGCTGATAAAATCATTCTTTCTTCCATTGCATTGCCCTATAATCTAAGGAATTCTGATTAGAAGTTGTTTCTTTTGGCACATTACCAGTTTTCCACTTCTGGAATGTCTTCTGGGTTTCATCATTCCTTTTAGAGAGTGAGATAATTGTACTTTCTGAGTGAATGTATCTTTTTAAAGTTTTGCTCTAGTCATTTTTAAGATTTTCCTTGTATTTGCTTTTCAGTCATCTTACTGTGAAGTGTATAGTTTTCTAGTATCTACTTTACTTACCAGTACTTACTTTTCTAATATCTACTCTACTTTCTCAACTTAGAAATTCAAATGTTTTCTATATCCAGAGAAGACTTTCCTTAGTTTGCTACTGTTGTTATGTGCCATTGAGTCTATGGTCGATTCAGATTCAGACTTGATGGTACATAATAACATATATCTCTATATATCTATAGATATCTATGGATATATATATATATATACACACACATATATAAAAGATTGTTGTGTGCCATTGAATTGCCTGTGATTCTGACACACCTACCCCTATTGCCCCAATTACTGTACCAATCCATTTCATTCAAGATCATCTTCTCCTGAATTATTGTTGTTGTTGTTATGTGCCATGGAGTTGCTTGCGACTCATAGCAACCCTATGTACAAAAGTCCTAAACCCTCCTCTATCCTGTGCCAATCTCACTGCCTCTGACACACCCATCCTAATTACACCAGTCTCTGAATCAATCCACATCATAGAGGGTCTTCCCCTCCTAAGCTGTTCCTCCAGCCTCCCAAGCATGATGTCCTCTCCAAGGACCTTTCCCTCATTACAATATGTCCAAAGTATGTCAGACCAAGCCCCAGAATTCTTGCCTCCAAGGAGCAGCCTGGTTTAACCCTCTCCAGGATGAATCTGTTTGCTTTCTTGGCAGTCCAGGGTACATTCAATACTCTTCTCCAGCACCACAGCTCAAAGGCATCAATTCTCCTTCTATCCTCCCTAGTCATTATTCAACTCTCTGATGCATAACGATTGCAAAGACCATGGCCTGTATCAAGTATACCTTAGTCTCCAGAGACACACCGTTGCTCTTGAGTACTTTAGAGAGGTCCCTAACAGCAGACTTTACCATCGCAATACGTTTTTTGATTTCCTGGCTGCTGGTGCCAAGAGTGTTGACCGTGGAGCCGAGTAAACTGAAGCTGTGAACAATCTCAATCTCTTTGCCATCCATCCTGATGCTACCAATTGGTCCAGTGGTGAGAATCTTTGTCTTCTTTACATTGAACCTCAGTCCATACTGAAGGCTGAAGTCCTTGACCCTCTGCAGCAAGTGCATGAGATCCTCCTCAGTTTCAGCAAGCAGGGTGGTGTCATCTGCATAACGCAGATTGTAATAGATCTTCCACCAATCCTGAAGCCACACTTCTCCTCATAGAGCCCAGCCTTTCGGATAATCTGCTCTGCATACAGGTTGAAAAGGTATGGAGATAGGACACATCCCTGGTGTACACCCTTGCCAATTTTGAACCATGCAATGTTACCCTGCTCTGTTCTGACGACTACCTCTTTGTCCAAGTATAGGTTTCACATTAGCATGATTAAATGTTCTGGGATTCCCATTCTTCTCAGAGGCAGCTTATGATCCACGCAGTCAAATGCCTTTGCATAATCAAAGAAACACAGATAGACATTCTTCTAGTAATCCCTGCTTCCAGCTAAGATCCATCTAACATCAGCTCCAATATCCCTAGTACCACGACCCCTTCTAAACCCAGCCTGGACTTCTGGCAATTCTCTGCTGATGTGCTGTTCCAGTCGTTTTTGGATAATCTTCAGTAGAATTTTTTTGCATATGAAATCAATGATATTGTTCTGTAGTTTCTACACTCTGTTGGGTCACCCTTCTTTGGAATGGGAACAAATATAGATCTCTTCTAGTCAGTTGGCCAAGTGGTTGTTCTCCAGAGTTATATGTACATATAAAACTTTAAATATTCTTGCTAGAAAATTGATCCAAAGCTAGTTCCTCATGGCCAGAAGCTGAAATCTCACTGGTATTTTATATAACAAATGCTGCTGCAAGATATTGTTAACTAACACTATGATGAAGTTTTGAAATATTAACTGATACTCATAATATTAACTTTGTGACAGTAAGATTGCAACATCTTTTCTGAATCATCAAAGATAAATTTTAAATCAGAAAAATTCCAATGTTTGGTATATTTAATGATTTTTTTTCTCAAATAGTATTAAAGCAATACCAATGAAGGAGTTTTTCTTTTGCTTTTCAAGGAGAAGAGTAAACTGGGGGTGGGGATGGGGTGGATGGGGAGAAAAGTGCAACAATGAAGGAATGGAAATCCAAAATCTCTGTAGATGTTCATTGAATTTAATTTTTTTTAAAAATTTCTGCCAAATAAAAATACAAACAACCTGAAATATTATCAATTCAGTACTATATGAGAATTCAAGTAAGATCTTGCTTCTTGAGCAATGTCTTGGTCTTTCTCTCTTCAGTATAGAACTTTTGCTCAGAAGAGGGATGTTTTCCATCTGGCTAAGCAAGAACTCAACGTTGGCTGTTTAATTTTTCTACAAAAATATCATCTTCGCTAACAAGATGCTTGCAATCCAAAGAATATGACTCACATAATCTTGAATTATTTGCTTCACAGCTCTTATCTAAATTCCAAAAGAGACAACTGATATTCAAGAGGAATTGTCATGTCAACTGTTTATTTCTAGCTGAATTTTAGAATTTACTTTATGAGCTATAGATATGTATAGATATATATACATACACACACAAATATATATATAGAGAGATATATACATATACACACACAGAAATAGATATATAGATTATATATAGAGACAGATATAGAGATAGAAATATATAGATATAGATGATATAGATATATACATACACACAAATAAATATATAGATATATACATACACACCCAAATACATAGATAGATATAGGGATGCATATACATATATACAGACACATACACACTCACACACACTTGTATATATATATAGAGAGAGAGAAAGAGAGAGACATATACACATACACACAAATATATATAGATAGATATATGCATACACGTACACACACAAATATATATAGAGAGAGATATATACACACACAAATATATATAGATACACACACACACACACACACACATATATATAAATGGGAGAAAGCAAGGCAAACTCCATGTTATTTACTGCCTCTAAAACCCACTGGAAGTTCAGGTATGAGTCAGTTCTGAATTGGTGGTACATAACAACAAATATTATATGAAGTTATGTGACAAGGTGCTGCCCTGCAATCCCGAAGATACTCAGTTCAAATCCATCAGCTACTCTGCGGGAAAAAAGACAGACCATCTCCTCCCATGCAATTAACTGCCTGTGAAAACTCACCAGAAAGTCAGCTATGGGTTGGATCTGACTCAATGGTACAGAACAATAACATGGCAATACACTCTGGATGGATATAGAATTCTGATGGCCTAGTGGTAAGGAGTTGTGCAACCAACCCCAATGGCACATAGTTTGAATCCACCTGCTGCTCTGAAGGAGATAGATGAGAGTTCTCCTCCCATGAGACTTACAGCCTCTGAAAACCCACTAGAGGGTCAGCTATTAGTTGGTTCTGATTTGACATCTACCTATCTTTCTTTCTATATAGATATATATATAGTTATTTTGTTGTTGTTCTTATGTGCTGTCAAGTATGACTCATAGCCACTATAGGAACAATAGATCTAAATTCTATCCTATCCTGTGTCATCCTTATCATCTCCAATAAACTTAAGGACATTGTGCAGTTACTGTGTCAATCAATCTCATTGAGGGTCGTCCATTTGAACAGCCCCTTCTAACAACATACCCAAAGTATGTGAGATGAAGCTTTGCCATCTTTGCCTCTAAGGAACACTTTTAATGTACTTTCTCTAAGAATATATGTTTATTCTTTTGAAAATCCATAGAATATTCAGTACTCTTCTCTCACACCACAACTCAAAGACATTAATTATTCTGACATCCTTAGAACCTGAGAGCACAGCTCTCAGATGTACACCAGGTGATTGGAAAAACTATAGGTTGAATTAAACACTCCTTAGTCTTTAACTGATATCATTACTCTTCAGGACTTTGGAAAGGTCCCTGAAAACAGACTTTCCCAATGCTATAAATTTCCTGATCTGATTGTTAGTACCAATGGTGCTGACTGCAGATACAAGATGAAATAACTAACAATTTCAATTTCGTCAGTGTCTGTTATGATGTTGCTTATTGGCTCACAGGTAAGGGTCAAAAATATTAATGTTGAGATATAATCCATATTGAAAGTAGCAGTCCTTGATAGTCAGCAACAAGCCCCTGAAGTCTTCTTTGCTTTCAGCAAGAAGGTTGTGCCATCTGCATAAAACAGGTTGTTGGTGAGTTTTCCTTTGATCTTGATATCACATTCTTCTTCATAGAGTCCAGCTTCTCAAATGATTTGTTTAGCATTCTGATTGAATAGATGTGGAGAAAGGATGTAAACCTGACACACACCTTTCTTGATTTTAAACTATACAGTGTTCCATTGCTCTGCTTGGACAATGGCTTTTTCAGTTTGTTTGTTGTTGTTAAGCGCCATCAAGTTGTAGGCAACTCATAGCGACTCTTTGATCAAAAGAGCCAAAAACTTCTATAAATTCCATTTTTTCCCAGGTTCATAGAATTTCTGGAGGCAAGCTTTTTCAGAAGGGTATGACACTCCTGCTTCCAAGCTGGTTTGAATTGGGGAGCCCCACCAAACACTGTCTACCATGGGTAACCATTATCTCATTTGACAAATCAGTGTCACAGTTTTCAGCTTTACAGCAACCATGAGTTACATCTATCTGTACAGCAAGTGGACAGACCAGTGCTATATGACCTAGAAGAATGCTTCACCAAAAAGAATTAAAAACAAGCCTGAGGGCTGTGGATTAAAGTCACCCATCTTTGGCTTGGTAGCATCACTTTCTGTCCAGTAGGGCAACTGACCTCTGTCTACACTGTTGTTGTTGTTAAGTGCTATCGAGTTGTAGGCGACTTATAGCAACCCTATGAACAAAGGACCTGATTGCTTGTATAACTTCCATCCTTTCTCCAGGTTCATAGGGTTTCCGGAGGCAAGCTATTTCAGGAGTGAATGCCACTCCTGCTTCCAAGCTTGTTTGAATCAGGGAGCTCCACCAAACACTGTCCACCATCGGTAACCATTAGCACATCTGATACATCAAAAAAAAAAACAAAAACAAAAACAAAAAAACTAAAACATTCCACAATGACGCTCAACCAAAACAAGAGAGCCCCTCTTACAGAATCTAGTCATGCCACCCAGTTTCCAAAATGGAGAGAATGGCTTGGCCTTAAATTCAAGTGTCCTCCTGGAGGTCTTATTGACTCTAAGCACAAGGCTTAAATAAAGAAAACATTCTACTCAAACCCTCAACCAAAACAAGAGTGCCATAATACACTGTTGAACCACTTAACAACAACAGCATAGAGAGAGATAAATTGGCTTAGTGGACAAAAAGTGATGCTATCAAGCCAAAAGCGGATGATTTTAATCTGTGGCACTCAGGCTTGTTTTTAATTGTTTTTGGTGAAGCATTCTTCAAGGCCATAGAGCTCTGGTCTGTCCACTTGCTGTACAGAGGTAACTTATGGTTGCTGTAAAGCTGAACACTGTGACACTGAAGATTATCTAGAAACAACTGGAACAGTACATTGACAGAGAACTACCAGAAATACAGACTGGTTTAGAAGAGGTCATGGCACTAGAGACATTATTGCCGATGCTAGATGGATCTTGGCAAAAACAGAGGGTACTAAAGAATGTCTATCTGTGTTTCATTGACAATGCAAAGACATTGGACTGTGTGGATCACAAAAATTGTGGCAAACCTGAGAAAAATGGAAATCTCAGAATACTTGATCATGCTTATACAAAACCTATACTTGGACCAACAAGCAGTCCTCAGAACAGAGCAAATAAACACTGTATGTTTCAAAATCAGGAAAGGAGTGAGCCAGGGATGCATCCTGATCCCATACCTTTTCAATCTGTATGCAGAACAGATCATTTGGGAAGCAGGGCTTTATGAGGAGAAATGTGGCATCAAGATTGGAGGAGAATTCATTAACAACCTATAATATGCAGATGATACAACCTTGCTTGCTGAAAGAGAAGAAGACTTGAAGCACTTGCCGAAAAATGTCGAGGACTATACTCTTCAATGTGGATTGAACTCAACATCAAGAAGACAAAGATTCTCACCACTGGGCCAATTAGCAGCACCATAATAGATGAAGGTTGTTAACGATTACAGCTTGCTCGGATCCACAATCAACACTCTTAACATCAGTAGTCAAGAAATTAAAAAGATGAATTGCACTGGGAAAATCAGCTGTTATGGACCTCTCCAGAGTGCTGAAAAGCAATGATGTCAGTCTAGATACTGTATGCCTAATACAGGCCACAGTCTTATCAATTACTTGTTATGCTTTGAAGAGTTGGACAATTACTAAGGATGAGAGATGAAGAATAGATGCCTTCAAGTTGTGGTGCTGGAGAAGAGTCTTGACCATACCATGGACTGTCAAGAAAACAAATTGATCTGTCTTGGAGAGGGTGAAACCAAGTCTCTCCTTGGAGGCTAGGATTTTGAAGCTCTACCTCACTTACTTCAGGCACATGGCCAGGAGAGATCAGTCCTTGGAGGACATCATGCTCAGAAGAGTAGACAGACTACACAGGAAAAGGAGACCCTGGATGGGATGGATTGTTATGTTGACTGGGGCAATGGAGTTTGGTGTGTCAGAATTAGTGAGACCTGCTCAGGATAGGGAAGGGTTCAGAGCTGCTGTACACAGGTTCGCTGTACATCACAGGCAACTCAATGGCACATAACAACAATAACATACTATGACAGGTTTGGAAGCAGGAGTGGTATCCTCTCCTGAAATAACATGCCTGCAGAAACTCTATTAACTTTGATAATTGTCGATAGTTGTAGAGGGACTTAAGGCCTATTTAGTTCATAGAGTTGGTATGAGTTGTGCTCAACTTGAAGGCAATCAACAACAACATTTATATATCTATATCTTACCCCATCTCTCTTTCTGTCTCTCGATAGATGATAGATAGATAGATAGATAGATAGATAGATAGATAGATAGATAGACTATTGTTGTTGCTACATGCAATTGATGTAGAACCAACTGAATCATAGCTGACCCTCCAGTAGATTTTCAGAGGCTATAAATCACAGAGGAGGTGAATGCCTATTTTTTTTCCGCTTGCAAAGCAGCTGGTGAATTCTAATTTAATGTCTTTGTGTTGACAGTGCAACTCCTTATCACTAACTCATAGAGCTCCTTAAAAGTATGAATATATCTCTATTCTCTCTCCCTTTCTCCCTCCCTCCCTCTGTGCATCTATCTCTGACTCTATTTATTTATCTTGGTGAGTAGGAACTCGCTCATGGCTGACTCTCTAGCATATTTTCAGAGGCTGTAAATTCCACAGGATGAGATTTCCCATATTTCTTCAGTAGAATAGCTATTATTTTGAGCTGTCTATCTTTGGATTGGCAGCACAACTTCCTACACAGTAGGTCTCCACAGGTCCCTACATTGTTGTTGTTGTTATTATGTGCCATCAAGCTGGAAACAACTCATAGTTGGTCCTCTGGTGGGTTTTCAGAAGTTGTGAGTCACTGGAGAAGAGACAATTCATTTTACTCCCTCAAAGCAGCTAGTAGATTTGAGTTCCTGATTTTGGATTGGCAGCACAGCTCCTAAACAATAGGCCACTAGAGCTCACTCTAGAAGTCCCTATATTGTTGTCATGTGCCATTGAGTCAGAATCATAGCTGACTCTCCTACAAGTGTTTAGAGGCAGTGATTTGCCTAGAAGGAGATTGATTTCGCATCCTTCTCCCATAGAGCAGCTGATGGATTTGAACTATAAGCCTTTGGGCTTGTAGTGCAACTTCTTACCATTAGAGTGCTAAAGCACTTCGCTTTGGTCCCTATACGTGTGTGTGTGTGTGTGTGTGTGTGTGTGTGTATTTTCAAACTGAAGGCAATGAGATGATGAGATAGTACACATATGCAGAATGCAGAGCAGACAAGGTGGCATAATATGCAACATATCTGGCCAGTAAGCAAACAATCTACTATTCAAATCAACCAGCTGTTCAATAGGAGAAAGATTGTCTCCTCACCTAAAGATTTATAGCCTTAGAAACAGGATGGAGAGTTACTATAAATTGGAATCAATTCAGCAGCAATAGGTCTGTTAAAAAAAAAAAGAATAAGTAGATAAGTAGATATCCATGGCCCTCCTCCATATTAACAGAATGAAATGGGAAGTCAGCGCTCTTAAAGGCATTTGTTGTTGTTGTTAAGTGCCATAGAGACCCTATGAATGAAAGACCTGAACACTTGTATAACTTTCATTGTTTCTCCAAGTTCATAGAGTTTCTGGAGGCAAGCTATTTCAGAAGTGGATGACACTCATGCTTCCAAGCTTGTTTTAATCAGGGAGCTTGACCTAACATGATCCACCATGGGTAACCATTATCACACGATTACAAACTTTAGAAGACATGGATATAGGCAAGAGAGATTCCTGCCAGGTTCGACAAAATCTGGAAGGTGACTGCATAGAGGTCCTGTCCCTGTTTCCCTCCTCCAACCCCAGATAAAGAAAGTACAGCAGCCAAGGGAAAGCTGTTTATTGGCTGTGCTGGGCACTAGTAAAATTGAAGACAATAACAAACTTTAGAAGAGGTGGCCATAAGCAGGAGAGGTACCCACTAGGCTATAGGAGGGCTGTGGCTGTGTAGAGGTACGTTGCCCTGGCCTGTCCCCCTACTATAGAGTGGAATTATCTGAACAGTTACTGAAGAAGGTATAAATTATAGAAGAAAAAAAATGACAGCCATAAATAAATGCCCTGGGGAAGGGAATAAGAAGAAATACATTGATGTGGAGTTATATGAACAGCCACAGAAGAAGGTACAAATGATGGAAGAAAGATTGGATGCCATAAAATAAAGTGAATACTCCAAAGACAGGGATCCAGAAAAAAAAAATATATCAAAGTAGAAGGACATGAATAACTAGAGAAAAAAATTGCCAAAGATGGAGGAAAACATAAAACAGAAGGGTTGAACCAAAACAGTATTGGAAATAACAGGAATATACGAAAATGTAATCAAGGATATTAAGACAGAAATTACAGAGGTTTCCAACATGCTGGTGGTACAAAAACAAACAAACAAACAGAAAAGAAGAAATGAAACAGAGAATCAATGAGCTAGAAGATAAGAACTTAAATGTGAACATACTAGACAAAAAAATCAAACATAAGACGGAAGGAAAATGAAGAAAAATTAGAAATATGTAAGATAACATAGAAAGGACAACATATATTTTATCACAATTGCAGAACATTTAAGGGCAGAGAAAGCACTGAGAAAATTGTGAAAGAGATAAATTTTAGAAGAAAATGTTCCAAGTATTATGAAGAATGAAGAAATTCACATTCAAGAAACTCAGTGAACCCCAAACAGACTAGATTAAAAAAAAAACACCAAAAAAACACCCACAGCGAGATATTGCATAGTCTAATTCTCTAAAATAAGAGCTAAAGATGGAAAACGAAAAGCAGCATGAGAAAAGCAAAGAGTCGCCTACAAAGGAGAACCAGTTAGATTAAGTTCTGACTGTGCAGGGAAGAGGACAATAGGATGGCATATAAAGAACATTGAAAGAAACAATTGCCAGCCAAAGATCCTGTATCCAGCAAAGTTGTCCATAAAATATTAAGGAGAAATTAGGTCATTTGCAGAAAAGAAGGAACTTAAGACATTTATGAAAACAAGAACAACTCTACAAGAAATTCTAATGGAAGTTCTTCAAACAGAGACACCAAAGGTGCCTTCTAATCAGAACTGACTCATAGCTGACCTTCCACCAGGTTTTGAGCAACAGTAAATTGCACAGGAGGAGATTGCCCATCCTTCTCTCACAAAGTAGCTGGTGGATTCAAACATCAAACCTTTGGGATTGCAGTGTAGCTTCTTACCAATATAGAAGAATTAAAAAAAATGAAATTGAAAGGTTCCTTGAGACAAATTGTAATGAAAATAAAGCATACCAAACCCTCTGACATACAATTAAAGCAATCCTCTAGGGGGCATTCATAGCAGTAGGTAAACACATTAAAAAGGAAGAAAGAAGCAAAGTAATCAAAACTGACTCCTATGCTGCTTGTAGCATGAAAGATCATATTAAATAGTAATGTTTTTTAAAAAGGAAGAAAGAAGAAAAATTAATTACCTAAGCCAATACTTCCCTCAATTATTTATATAGAGAAAATATAACCCCAGAGTCTCCACAAGAAAGGCAATTTTAAGGACAAGAGCTGAAATCAAGGAGATAGAAAACAGAAAAACAATTGAAGCTATCAATAAGACCAGGAGCTGGTTCCTAAAAATAGAAACAAACAAACCACCAAAAAAATTGGCAAACTTAACAAAAGAAAAAGAAAACACAAATATAACTAATAAGAAATTAAAGAGATGACATCACAACAGAACAAGATAAAATGAGATAGTTACTATCAGAATACCATGAAATGCGGTACTCCAATAAATTTGAAAATCTGGAGGAAATGGACAAATTCCTTGAAATTCACACTCTACCCAGACTGACACTTTAATATAAGCAGTCAAAACTAGGCCAGGTCGGACTGTGGGTCAGATCATCAATAACTCATGTCTGATCCGAAGAAGAAAATGAAAAGAAGTCCATAGGAAACAAGATATGATCTTGATTGAATCAATTTCATCTGAATTTTGTGATCATTTTAAGAATAGATTTGAGACATTGAATATCAATGATTGAAGATCAAATGAGTTGTGTGATCGTATCAAGGATATCATCCATGAAGAAAGCAAAAGATCATTAAAAAAAAGAAAGAAAAGGGGAAAAAAACCCAAAATTACTGTTAAAAGAGCCTCTGTATTTGCACAGGAACATCAAGACGCCAAAACAAGAGGAAAATATGTTGAAGTGAAAGACCTGAACAGAGCATTTCAAAAGGCAGCTCAGAAGGACAAAGCACAGTATTATTATGGAATATTCAGAGAGCTGTAATTGGAGAATAAAAGGGGAAGAACTTGCACTGCATTTCTCAAGCTGAAAGAACTGAAAAACAAATTTCAGGCTTATGTCTCAATATTGAAAGGTGCTACAGGAACTATACTGAATTACCCAGAAAACATTAAAAGAAGCTGGAGGGAATACACAGAATCACTGTACCAGAAAGAATTGATTGAGACTGAAAAATTTCAGGAAGTGTCATATGAATAGGAGCCAATGATAATGAAAAAGGAAGTAGAAGTTGCCTTGAAAACTTTGGCAAAAAAATAAGGCCCCAGAAATTGACATGATACCAATAGATGTGCTCACCACGTTGTGCCAAGAAATCTGGAGAACAACCACTTGGCCAACTGACTGGAAGAGATCTATATTTGTTCCCATTCCAAAGAAAGGTGACCCAACAGAGTGTGGAAACTACAGAACAATATCACTGATTTCACATGCAAGCAAGATTCTACTGAAGATTATCCAAAAACGTCTGAAACAGCACATCAGCAGAGAACTGCCAGAAGTCCAGACTGGGTTTGGAAAGGGTCGTGGTACTAGGGATATTGTAGCTGATGTTAGTTGGATCTTAGCTGAAAGCAGGGAATATCAGAAGAATGTCTATCTGTGTTTCATTGATTACGCAAAGGCGTTTGACTGCGTGAATCATGACAAGCTGTGGCTGGCTCGGAGAAGAATGGGAATCCCAGACCATTTAATTGTGCTAATGCGAAACCTAAACTTGGACCAAGAGGCAGTAGTCAGAACAGAGCAAGGAAACACTGTATGGTTCAAAATTGGGAAGGGTGTACGCCAGGGATGTGTCCTATCTCCGTACCTTTTCAACCTGTATGCATAGCAGATTATCTGAGAGGCTGGGCTCTATTAGGAGAAGTGTGGCTTCAGGATTGGTGGAAGATCTATTAACAATCTGCATTATGCAGATGACACAACCCTGCTTGCTGAAACTGAGGAGGATCTCATACACTTGCTGCAGAGGGTTAAGGACTTCAGCCTTCAGTATGGACTGAGGCTCAATGTCAAGAAGACAAAGATTCTCACCACTGGACCAATTGGTAGCATCAGGATGGATGGCAAAGAATTTGAGATTGTTCACAGCTTCAGTTTGCTCGGCTCCACGGTCAACACTCTTGGCACCAGCAGCCAGGAAATCAAAAAACGTATTGCGATGGTAAAGTCTGCTGTTAGGGACCTCTCTTAAGTATTCAAGAGCAGCGGTGTGTCTCTGGAGACTAAGGTGCGCCTAATACAGGCCATGATCTTCGCAATCACTTGTTATGCATCAGAGAGTTGAACAATGACTAGGGAGGATAGAAGGAGAATTGATGCCTTTGAGCTGCGGTGCTGGAGACGAGTATTGAATGTACCCTGGACTGCCAAGAAAACAAACAGATTCATCCTGGAGAGGGTTAAATCAGGCTACTCCTTGGAGGCAAGGATTCTGGGGCTTTGTCTGACATACTTTGGACATGTTATAAGGAGGGACAGGTCCTTGGAGAGGGACATCATTCTGGGTAGGGTGGATGGACAGTGCAGGAGGGGAAGGCCCTCTATGAGGTGGATTGATTCAGTGACTGGGATAATCAGGATGGGTGTGTCAGAGGCAGTGAGATTGGCTCAGGATAGAGCAGGGTTTAGGGCTGTTGTACATAGGGTCATTATGAGTTGCAAGCGACTCGACGGCACATAACAACAACAACAACCAATAGAATAATTTCAATTAACAGAGGCAGTCTTGGATGCACTCACCAGTCTATGCCAAAATATTTAGAGGGCAGCTGTCTAGCCAAAGGAATTGGAAAACATATATATTTTCTTCCATTTCCTAGAAAGATGATCCAACTGAAAGTGGAAACTATCAAACAATACCATTGATATCACAGGTAAGCATATTAGTGCTGATGATCATTCAAAATCTGCTATAACAGTACATAAATAGGCAACTTCCAGAAATTTAAGCACTAGGGATGTCATTGCTGTTTTCAGATGGATCATGGCTGAAAGTAAGGAATACCAGAAGAATGTCTATTTGTGCTTTATTGACCATGCAAAGACATTTGACTGTGTGGATCATATCGTATTGTGGCTGACATTGAAAAGAATGGGAATCCCAAAGCACTTGCTAGGGCTCATGCAAAACCTGTACCTGAACAAGGAGGCTGTTGTGCTAACAAAGCAGGGGAATAAGTTCTGGTTTGGAATTGGGAAGAGAGTGAGCCAGGGTTGTATTTTCTCTGCATACCTATTCAATCTGTATGTGAGTAAATTATTTGAGAAGCTGGACTCTATGAGGAGGAATGTGGCATCAGTATTAGAGGGAGACTCATAAATAACCTGTGTTATGCAGATGACACAACCTTGCTTGCTGAAAGTGAGAAGAACTTGAAGCATTTGTCGTAGAAGATCAAGGAGTGCAGACTTTGGTATGGATTGCATCTCAATGTCAGGAAAATGAAGATTTTTTATCACTGGACTGATAAGCAGCATTATAATGGAGGGAGAAGAGATTGAGACTATCAACAGCTTCATCTTGCTTGGATACACAATTAACATCATTGGTACCAGCACTCAGGAAAGAAGGAGACACATTGCGCTGAGCAAATCTGCAGTTAGGGACCTCTCCAAATTCTAGAAGGGGAAATGATGTTAGTTTGAGGACTATGGTATATCTTATTCAGGCCATAATCTTTCCGATTACTTGCTATGCATCTGAGAACTGGACGATGGATAAGGATGCCAGGAAAAGAATTGATGCCTTTGAGCTGTGTGATGTTGGAGAAGAGTGCTGAACATCCCATAGATGGCCAAGAGAACAAACAGATATGTTTTAGAGAGGGTGGAGCTGGATTGCTCTTTGGAGGCAAGAATAATGAGACTTTACATACTTTGAGCATGTTGCTAGGAGGTCTCTTTCTCAGAAAAGACAAAGTGTGGAAGGTTGGCAAAGGAGAAGAAGACCCTTAATCAGGTGGATTGACACAGTGACTGCTGCAATTGGCTCTCGTGTGTCAGGAAGAGTGCGGATAGTGCAGGATGAAACAGGGTTCAGATCTTTTGTTCACAGGGTCACTATGAGTCATACTCTACTCAATGGCACCTAACAACAACAATAACCGAGACTAACATAGACAGATATAGAACACTTGAACAGATCCATCACAAAAGAAAAAATTGAGCAAGTCATAAAAAGACTCCCCTCAAAAAAGGTCCTGGCTTCATTGTTGAATTCTACCAGACATTCAGAGATATATCACCAATTCTTCTTAGATTATTTCAAAAAAATAGATAAAAAAGAAACACTCTCAAAGTCACTCTATGAAGCAAGCATACCCGTAATACCAAAACCAAGTAAAGATATTACCAAAAGAGAAAACTACAGACCACTATCTTTCATGAATATTGATACGAAATCCCTTAACAAAATCTTGGCCTATAGAATCCATCAGTACATAAAAAAAAGAAAAATTGTCCTGACCAAATAGGAGAGCATGTATGGCTCAGCATAAGGGGGGAAAAGGCAAAGCACTTCATCATATTAACAAAGGAAAGAAAAATAGCCAGAAGCACACAACAAGGAGAGGATAACAAACTTCCTAAGATTAAGTCTCTTTAAGAATAAAAAAGCTTTTCCCTATATGGTAAAAAGAACACCTACTGACTGGGTACAAACATTTGGCAATTCCTTCTCAGATAATGGTCTCATTATGAAAGTTTACAGAATACTACAGGGCCTCCACTAGAAAAAGACTGATAACACAATTACAAAATGGGTAAAAGACAAAGAAAGACTTTCCACAAAGGAAGACATTCGGATAACCAACAGACACATGAAAAAAAATGCTCAAAAGCACTGCCAATAAGAGAGACGAAAGTAAAAAATCACAATGAGATATCATCCGACCCCAATAGCAGTGGCAAAGTGTAAGAGTACCCCAAACAATAAATGTTGGAGAAAATGTTGAGAGATAGGAATTCTCAGACACTGTTGGTGGGGTGGTAAACTGGTATAATCACTGCGTAAGGCAGTTTAGTGTATCCTCAAAAAGCTGAAACTAGAGATTCCATATGACCTAGCTCTATACCTGCAAGAAATATAACCAGAGGAAAATAGCACTGAGACATAAATGGTGAATTTTACACCTAAGTTCACAACAGCATTATTTACATTGTTACTGTTGTTATGTGCCATCGAGTCACCTACAACTCATAGCGACCCTATGTGAAACAGACCTAAACTCCATCCTATCCTGTGCCAATCTATCTCCGAGACACCTACCTCTATTACCCCTGTCACTAAATCAACCCATGTCATCGAGGGTCTTCCTTTCCTGCGCTGTCCCTCCACACTCCCAAGCATGACGTCCCTCTCCAAGGACTGGTCCCTCCTTGTAACATGTTCAAAGTATGTCAGAGGAAGCTTCAGAATCTTTGTCTCCAAAGAGCAGCTTGGTTTCACCCTCTCCAGGCCAAATCTCTTTGTTTTCTTAGAAGTCCATGGTATATTCAATATCCTTCTCCAACACCACAGCTCAAAGGCATCAATTCTCCTACTATCATCCTTAATCATTGTCCAGCTCTCCGATCCATAGCAAGTGATTGCAAAGACCATGGCGTGTATCAGGCACCTTACTGTCCAGACTGACGTCAATTACACTTCAGTACTTTAGAGAGGCCTCTAACTGCAGACTTTCCCATCTCAATACTTCTTTTAATTTCCTGCCTGCTGGTGCCAAGAGTGTTGACTGTGGAGTCAAGCAAACCAAAACTGTGAACAATCTCAATCTCTTCACCATCCATCATGATGCTTCCAATTGGCCCAGTGGTGAGAATCTTTGTTTTCTTGACACTGAGCCTCAATCCACACTGAAGAATGCAGTCTCTGACCTTTCATAGCAAGTGCTTAAGGTCCTCCTCAGTTTCAGCAAGCAGGGTTGTATAATCTGCATAACATAGATTGTTGATAAGTCTTCCTTCAATCCTGATGCCACATTTCTCTTCAAAGAACCCAGCCTCCAGGATAATCTGTTCTGCATACAGGTTGAAAAGGTATGGAAATAGGATACATCCCTGGCATACACCCTTGCCAATTTTGAACCATGCAGTGTTTCCTTGCTCTGTTCTGATTACTGCCTCTTGGTCCAAGTATAAGTTTTGCATTAGCATGATCAAGTGTTCTGGGATTCCCATTCTTCTCAGAGTTAGCCACAGTTTGTAATGATCCACACAGTCGAATGCCTTTGCATTTTCAATGAAACAAAGATAGACATTCTTCTGGTACTCCTTGTTTTCAGTCAAGATCCATCTAACAATAGCTACAATATCCCTAGTACCATGACTCCTTCTAAAGCCAGTCTGCACTTCTGGTAGTTCTCTGTTGATGTGCTGTTCCAGTCATTTTTGGATAATCTTCAGGAGAATATTGCTTGCATGTGATATTAATGATATTGTTAGATAATTTCCACACTCTGTGGGATTATCTTTTTTTGGAATGGGAACAAATATAGATCTCTTCCAGTCAGTTGGCCAAGTGGTTCTTCCCCAGATTTCTTTGCGCAACTTGGTGAGCAGATCTAGGGCAGCATCTGTTAGCTGAAATGTGTCAATTGGAATACCACAAATTCCTGGTGCTTTATTCTTAGCCAATTCTTTAAAAGCAGTCTGAATTTCTTCCTTCATCACCATAGGCTCTTGCTCATATGCTGTGTTATTAAATTCTTCTGTTTCTGCCAATTCCTTTTGGTATAATGACTGTATACGTTTTCCATCTTCTTTTAATATTTGCAGGATCATGTAATATTCTGCCCAAAACATCCTTAAGTATTGCAACTCAAGGTTTGAATTTCTTCTTCAGTTCCTTGAGCTTAAGAAATGCTGAGTGAGTTCGGCCTCTTTGATTTTCTGACTCCAGCTCTTTACACATTTCATTATAATACTTTACTTTGTTTTGTCGTGCAGCCTTTTGAAATCTTCTGTTTAGCTCCTTAATGTCTTGATTTCTTACTCTGCTGTGAGTTCTTGGTGCTCTAATGCATTATTCAGAGTCTCTTCTGACATTCATTTTGATTTTTTATTCCTCCTCTGTCTTTGTATTCTTCCTGTATGATATTCTTGATGTCTTCCCGTAACTCGTCTGGTCTTCCTTTGCTCATCAGTATTCAAGAAGAAAATTTAAACAGTCTAAATGTCCATTGACAAATGAATGGTTTGAGAAATTATAGTACATTCACACAATTTAATACTATGCAGCACTCAGGAGCAATGATTTAAAAAATACTATATAATATGAGCACCATGCTCTCTGGCCAAAGGATCATAGCCACCCTGGGTGGAGCAAACCTGGGAGATCATGGCCGCCACCTCCCTCCTCTTCTCCTTTTGGGCTTGAAGCCGCTGCTGCCTTCAACCAAAGGCCAAGCGTAGCTTCCCTGGCTCCTGGAGGCAGAGTCGCCTTTCTCCAAAGACCGCCTCAACACCAACACCCACGTAAACAGCACCATGAAGGCAGCAGCAACCCTACTCCACGGTGCTTAACAACAACAACAACATACAATATGAGAGATGGTGGGGAGCATTATGATGAGTGAACTAACTCAGTCTCATTAGGGTAAAAACAGCATTAAGATCATTATTATAAAAATAGAAGGGTAACTATATAGTAAGTTTTGTCTAAAATCCGAAGGGGGAAATGGACAGGGAGGCTAAAGGTGGGGAGGAAGAAAGTCATAGGGTCACAGAGTTTGGTGTGCAAAGGGAAAAAGTGAAGGAAGTAGGAAATATCCAATGGGGACATGAAGAGACAAGGTAATAGTGGGCATAGTTCAATGTTGATTAATTTTACAAAACACAATATATGGGAATAATCATATGAAGTTTAATATAAATAAAGAAATGTGTGAAACACAATGTATATAAATAAACACAATGCATATGAATTTTGTCTTCAATATAAAATTTTAAAAACCAATTTAAAAAACAATCACCCCCAAATAAAACAAAAACATTTAAAATAAAAAAGAATCAGGTAAAGACAGGAAAATCTTCAAACATAAATGTTAGGAGTAGAGAATATAATGCTAGGCATTCCATGTAGAAAATTTCAGGAAATTGTCCAGTAGATGAAGTGTGCTATCAAATGCCAAATGGGAAGATTATAGTGAGGAATCAACCAAAAGTGCCACAAGGGGAGTCAGGAAGCTCAGTAAGATTGAGTTTGGGAATCAAAGGTATCAGAGCTGTACAATGGATGAAAGCAATAGTAAGAAAAAATCAAGGAAAGGAACATACAAGTCTCCCTACTTGACTTCCTCAAACATCCTAAAATGCCTGAATCTTCCAGTTTTGGTTCACTTTTAGCTTACCTTCTGTCAGGTCATCTGTAAATCTTACAGGAAGAAGTTGTCTATCTTTGTCCCAAGGGCCTGCTGGTGGGTTCCAACTTGGATAATAGATAGGGCTTGCAGACCCTGGGAGATGAGGGCTCCACTAGGTGGAGAATTGGGATTGAAACTTCCCATATGCTTTTCTTTTCTTTTAAATAAAAACTTATTAGGTATTTGATGAATATTTGCACAGTAAATTAAGTTCCCATTTGATAGTTTTTATGACTGTCCAATGACTCCATAGCATGTCCACATTCTCTCAATTGCATTATGATTGTGCTATTTTCACTACTCTTTCTGTCCCCCTTGTTTCATTGTTGGATTTTTTTTGTATTTTTTTTAAAAAACATAATATTACAGTTACAAAATATAGAACTTGTTCAATTAGAAAAGAAGTCTTGGGATATAACATAGGTAGCAGGAAGGGGCTGTGATAGAAATGCAATGGAGGCACAAAGAGAAACCGAGTGAGGATTCCATGTGACTTGAAAGAAAGGAAAGGAAAATGAGAAGTCTAATTTTTGAACCTTCCACTCAAAATCTTTGGTCCAGACGATTTTCAAACTGTAATCCAAGAATTCCTAAAACAGTGGTCACTTAGAAAAAGATGTAATTTGAAAAAGAACAGGTCTTGAACAGTATAGAAATTTAAAATGTAATTTATAAACCAAAATGTTATTAATGTCTACCAATTCTTAATCTAGGAGTGGTTGTGTGGCACAAAATGGCTAAGAGCTCAGCTAGTAACTGAAAGTTTGGAGGTTGAGATCCATCCACAAGTGCCTTAAGGGAAAAAGACTGGTCAGTCTACTTCTGGAAAACACAGAATCATTCAAGATCCCAAGGACTTTGTTCCTGCTCTGATACTTAGGATTGCTAGAAGTTGAAATCAATTCCATAGTAGCTTTTTTCTGTCCTCAATCTGTAGATTAGGTTTCATTTTACCTCAAACACCAAATATTTTTAAAAAAATAACTTCTAGAACATCATCAATTATTAATATGATACTGATTTTAAAAAATTATTAATAATAACTATAGAAATGAGTTATACTTGTTTTTGTCATAATATTAATATGACTGTGATACATTTTAACATATTAATCACAGAACAGGGGTTGATTATTCCGTATTTGCCATAAACAAACTAAAGCGTTTATGATTGTATTTTTCCAAATCTCCCCTCTTTTATTCTACTGAGGTTTTCCTTGAGATCCTAAATGAATTCATAATTGCATACATTATTTTTGTTGTTGTTGTTATGTGCCGTTGAGTCGCTTGCGACTCATAGCGACCCTATCTACAACAGCCCTAAACTCTGCTCTGTCCTGTGTCAATCTCACTGTCTCTGACACTCCCATCCCAAATATCCCAGTCACTGAATCAATGCACCTCATAGAGGGCCTTCCTCTCCTGCGCTGTTGCTCCACCCTCCCAAGCATGATATCCCTCTCCAGGGACTGGTCCCTCCTCACAACATGTCCAAAGTACATTAGACAGAGCCTCAGCATCTTTGCCTTCAAGGAGCCAACCGGTTTAACCCTTTGCAGGACAAATCTGTTTGTTTTCCTAGCAGTCCATGATATTCTCAATACTCTTCTCCAGCACCACAGCTCAAAGGCATCAATTCTCCTTCTACCCTCCCTGGTCATTGTCCAACTCTCTGATGCATAACAAGTGATTGCGAAGACCATAGCCTGTATTAGACGCACCTTAGTCTCCAGAGAGACACCATTGCTCTTCAGTACTTGGGAGAGGTCCCTAACAGCAGACTTTCCCATGGCAATGCACCTTTTAATTTCCTGGCTGCTGGTGCCAAGACTGTTGACTATGGAGCCAAGCAAACTAAAGCTGTGTACAAACTCAATCTCTTCACCATCCATCCTCATGCTGCCAATTGGTCCAGTGGTGAGAATCTTTGTCTTCTTGACATTGAGTCTCAATCCATATTGGAGGCTGCAGTCCTTGACCCTCTGCAAAAGGCGCTTCAGGTCCTCTTCAGTTTCAGCAAGCAGGGTTGTGTCATCCACATAATGCAGGTTGTTGATAAATCATCCACCAATCTTGACCCCACATTTCTCCTCATAGAGCCCAGCCTCCCGGATAATCTGTTCTGCATATAGGTTGAAAAGGTATGGAGAGAGGATGCATCCCTGGCGTACGCCCTTCCCCATTTTGAACCATGCAGTGTTCCCTTGCTCTGTTCTGATGACTGCCTCCTGGTCCAAGTATAAGTTTCGCATTAGAATGATCAAGTGTTCTGGGATTCCCACTCTTCTCAGAGTCAGCCATAGTTTGTTATGACCCACACAGTCAAATGCCTTTGCCTAGTCAATGAAACACAGATTGACATTCCTCTGGTATTCCCTGCTTTCAGCCAAGATCCATCTAACATCAGCTACAATATCTCTATTACCATGACCCCTTCCAAACCCAGCCTGGACTTCTGGTAGTTCTCTGTTGATGTGCTGTTCCAGTCGTTCTTGGATGATAATCTTCAGTAAAATCTTGCTTGCATGTGAAATCAGTGAGATTGTTCTGTTGCTTCCACATTTTGTTGGGTCACCTTTCTTTGGGATAGGAACAAATATCGATCTCTTCCAGTCAGTTGGCTAAGTGGTCGTTCTCCAGATTTCTTGGCACAACTTGGTAAGCACGTCCAGGGTAACATCTGTTAGCTGAAATATGTCAATTGGTATACCATCTATTCCTGGAGCCTTATTTTTTGCCATTTCCTTCAAAGCAGCCTGAACTTCTCCTTTCATCACCATAGGCTCTTGCTCATTTGTTGTTTCATGAAATTCTTCTGTGTCTTCCAATTCCTTTCGATACAGTGACTCAGTATATTCCTTCCATCTTTTTTTTAATACTTCCTGGATCATTTAACATTGTGCCGAAATCATCCTTGATTATAGCAACTCGAGGTTTGAATTTGTTCTTCAGTTCCTTGAGCTTAAGATATGCTGAGCGAGTTCGGCCCTTTTGATTTTCTGACTCCAACTCCTTGCACATTTCAGTTGGGCAATTTTTTTAAAAATTATGTATAATTTGAATAACATATGAGATCTCCATTTTATTTAACTTTTAGTTTATTTTGCCAGAGGAAAATACACTTTATTTACATTTCTAGTGGCATCTACTCTCTGAATAGCATGCCTCCAGAAATTCTATGAATTTTTATAAATGTCAATAGTTGTAGAGGGTCTTTAGGCTTTTCATTATTAGTTGTACTTGACTTGAAGGTAATCAACAAGAACAACTACAGTCTATTAGGCAGAGGTTGTTCTAGATGATTACTAATATTGCTTAGAATTTAAAACTTTAACTTTACTAATATTAAAAAATCTCAGTTGAATGTAATTTCACTCTCAAGGAAATATGATTATTACCTAGTATATTATAACTTTTTTCTTATGTAGCCACTAAAAACATTCTGGAGAGAAAAATGATAGTGTCAAAGAAAAAAAATTCAAACAGACAGCAAGGATCTGATGTTCTTTGGAAAATTTTGCTGCAAATAATGTCTAAGTCATATGTATAGGTCATATGAATTTTTGTTGTAGTGTGCTGTGGACTTCAAAAAGTTCCATAACTAAGCCTTCAGTAGGTGTTCAGAAACAATAAACCACTGGAGGAGATTGTCCATCCTTCTTCCCCAAAGCTGCTGGTGTATTTGAATTGTATACCTTTGTGATTACAGTTAAGGTTCTTACTACTAACCCACCAGAGCTCCCAGGTCAACAAAATTATTGAGCATCATTAAGAAGCATTTTAAAAGAAAATAATTAGCCAAATTAGTGACAATATTTTTAGTGATTTCTTATCAGATAAAAGTTGGGAAATAAAACAATCCCAACTCATTTTCACAGACTAACTTACAGAAACTAACTTAGAGGTGTTCATTGGTTTCCTAAGGCTGTAAATCACATAGGAAGAGATTGTCCATCTTTTTTTTAAATTATGAAACATTTTTTAATATTTAAGGAATGATCCTTTGGAGGTTGCTACTTTCCCCCCCCCTAAATCACAGAGCAAATTTAAATGTCTCATAATAGATACAAATACAAGCCTATTTATAGTAAAAATAATAAACAACTTAAAGTTGTTGTTATACAGTCTAGTCACCTCTAGCTCCTTGTGATTCTCTGACAACAGAATGAAGCACTGCCTGATCCTCCACAGTCCTCATAATCTCTGCTGTGCAAAAGCCCATCGTTGCAATCCCTATAGTACTTCATCTCATTAAGGATAGTCATTTTCTTCGCGGAGCCTCCACTGTTCCAAACATGATGTCTTCTTACATGGACCAGCCTTTCTTGATCATATACATAAAGTATGTATGATGAAATCTTGCTGTCCTTGTTTATAAAATAGGGTTCTAAGTGTGCTTCCAAAATAAATTTTTTCTCCGACAGTCTATGTCATAATATTTTTGCCAACACTACAATTCAAAAGCATCAACTCACTTTGTTCAGCATTTTTTTAAATATTCACTGTATCTCTAAATTATTTTTTAAATTTTATTTTATTAATTTTAATGAACATTTACAGAGATTTTGGATTTTCATTCATTCATTGTTGCACTTTTTTCCTTTACCCCCCTCCCCCCTCAGTTCGATCCTCTCCTTGAAAAGCAAAAGATAAACTTGGCCCTGCCCTCGCCTGTCCTCACAGGCTTCCGGCCAAAATCCAGGTTTTTATAGATGGCATTTCCCCACTGACCTCTGGGAGTTGTAGTTCTGTATCTGCGATTTGAAGAGGGGATGGGGGCGGCTGGGTCAGAACCCTGGCCCAGCCCACCCTCAACACTCCTGGAGATTGTCCATCTTAATCTCATGGAGCTGCTGGTGGATTAAAAACTTGAAAAAGCATTATCTCATTACAGACTAGTAGCAGCACCACTCATTCCAGACTATGCTACCAGTTATTGCTGTCAGGTACAATCTAGTCAACTATGACTCAGCAAACCTATGAATTACAGCTCTGAGACTTGTCCTATCCTTTGCTGTTCTTACGTTGTCTGATATGCTTCAGCCCATTGTGCCAATCTGTCTTGTTGTCTTCCTCTCTTTCTCTGACTTACCACCTTTCCCAGCGTGATGTCTTTTTCCAAGGATTTATCCCTCCTAACAACATGTCTAAATTATGTGACATATAGATTCACCATCTTTGCCTCTTAGAAACACACTACTTGTGCTTTATCCAAGACAAATTTGTTTCTTCTTTGCTGGTTAATGGGTTATTCAGTACTCTTCTACACAAAAAACAATCAAAGAAAGGCATAGATTCTTCTTCTGTCATCCCCATTCATCGTCCAACTTTTAGATGCATAGGAAGTAATTGAAAAGACCATGTCTTGGATCAGGTGCATCTTTATTTTTAAACATAAATCACTGTAAGTAAAGTTTAAATACTCTTTCAGTATATTTTTGTTAGGTTAAGTAGCATTTTCATTCAACTCCTTCTAACTTTATTTATAATCTCACTTAATACAGCAACTTGAATTCTTCTTCCTTGTGCTTTGGCTTCCCTGCGCTCCAGTGCAATTTCCAGAGTCTCTTCTGACATCCATTTTGGTCTTCGCTTCGTCTTCTGCCTTAACAATGACCATTTGCACTCTTCCTGGATGATACCCTTGATATCGTCCCACAACTCATCTGGTCTTCGCTCATAAGTGTTCCAGGCCTAAAGAGTTGAATAGAAGATTTCAAAAGGCAGCACGGGATGACAAAGCAAAACATTACAATAAAATGTGCAGGGAGTTGGAGTCAGAAAGTCAAAAGGGCCGAACTCGCTTAGCATTTTTTAAGCTCAAGGAACTGAAGAACAAATTCAAAGCTCAAGTTGCTATAATCAAGGATGATTTCGGCACAATGTTAAATGATCCAGGAAGTATTAAAATAAGATGGAAAGAATATACTGAGTCACTGTATCGAAAGAAATTGGCACACACAGAAGAATTTCATGAAACAACATATGAGCAAGAGCCTATGGTGATGAAAGAAGAAGTTCAGGCTGTTTTGAAGAAAATGGCGAAAAATAAGGCTCCAGGAATAGATGGTATACCAATTGACATATTTCAGCTAACAGATACTGCCCTGGATGTGCTCACCAAGTTGTGCCAGGAAATCTGGAGGACAACCACTTGGCCAACTGACTGGAAGAGATCTATATTTGTTCCTATCCCAAAGAAAGGTGACCCAACAGAGTGTGGAAACTATGGAAAAATCTCACTGATTTCACATGCAAGTAAGATTTTACTGAAGATTATCGAAGGACGAATGGAACAGCACATCAGCAGAGAGATACCCGAAGTCCAGACTGGGTTTAGAAGGGGTCGTGGTACTAGGGATATTGTAGCTGATGTTAGATGGATCTTAGCTGGAAGCAGAGAATACCAGAGGAATGTCTATCTGCGTTTCATTGACTATGCAAAGGCATTTGACTGTATGGGTCATAACAAACTGTGGCTGACTCTGAGAAGAATGGGAATCCCAGAACACTTGATCATGCTAATGCGAAACCTATACTTGGACCAGGAGGTAGTCGTCAGAACAGAGCAAGGGAATACTGCATGGCTCAAAATTGGGAAGGGCGTACGCCAGGGATGCATCCTCTCTCCATAACTTTTCAACCTGTATGCAGAACAGATTATCTGGGAGGCTGGGCTCTATGAGGAGAAATGTGGGTCAAGATTGGTGGATGATTTATCAACAACCTGCATTATGTGGATGACACAACCCTGCTTGCTGAAACTGAAGAGGACCTGAAGCACCTGCTGCAGAGGGTCAAGGACTGCAGCCTCCAATATGGATTGAGACTCAATGTCAAGAAGACAAAGATTCTCACCACTGGACCAATTGGCAGCATGAGGATGGATGGTGAAGAGATTGAGATTGTACACAGCTTTAGTTTGCTTGGCTCCATAGTCAACAGTCTTGGCACCAGCAGCCAGGAAATTAGAAGACGCATTGCCATGGGAAAGTCTACTGTTAGGGACCTCTCCAAAGTACTGAAGAGCAATGGTGTCTCTCTGGAGACTAAGGTGCATCTGATACAGGCCATGGTCTTCGCAATCACTTGTTATGCATCAGAGAGTTGGACAATGACCAAGGAGGATAGAAGGAGAATTGATGCCTTTGAGCTGTGGTGCTGGAGAAGAGTATTGAGAATGCCATGGACTTCTAGGAAAACAGATTCCTTCTGGAAGGGGTTAAACCGGGTGGCTCCTTGGAGGCAAAGATTCTGAGGCTCCGTCTCACATACTTTGGACATGTTTTGAGGAGAGTCCGGTCCTTGGAGAAGGACATCATGCTTGGTAGGGTGGAGGGACGGCGCAGGAGCAGAAGGCCCTCTATGAGGTGGATTGATTCAGTGACTGGGATAATCGGGATGGGAGTGTTAGAGACAGTGCGATTGGCACAGAACAGAACTGAGTTTAGGGCTGTTGTACACAGGGTCGCTATGAGTCGCAAGCGACTCAACGACACATAACAACAACAACAATAATACAGCAACACTATTTAAAAAATCAAGCTATTCCTCAAGTATGATGACCTTCTCTAGCAATTAGTTCTTTCTGATAATATGCACAAAGCATGTGAGACCAAGTCTCACTATCCTTGCTTTGAAGGAACACCCTGGCTGCACTCTTAGAAGACAGATTTGTTTGACAATCTAGGAATTAGAACTGACTATCTCCTTCTGAAATAATGTACCCCCTGAGAATCCTATGACTAGAAGTACAATTTTGTGAACATTTTATGTACCTGGATGCACCAAAGTGTATCTGGTCCAGGCCGTGATCTTTCCAATCACTTGCTATACATCTGAGAGCTGAACAATGAATAAAAATGACAGAGGAAGATTTGATGTCTTTGAGCTGTGGTGTTGGTGAAGAGTACTGAACATCCGATGGAATGATATAAGAACAAATAAATATGTCTTGGAGAAAGTGCAGCCAGAGTGCTCCTTGGAAGCAAAGATGCTGACACTTTGTCTCACATATTGCAGCCATTTTGCTAGAAAAGGCTATTCCTTGGAGAAGGACACCATGTTTGGAAAAGGGGAGGGAGTGTTGGTGAAGGAGAAGACCCTAAAACAAGTGTATTGACACAGTGGTGACTCCTGCAATGGGTTAGTGTGTCAGGAAGTGTGAGGATGGCACAGAATAGGACAGAGTTCAGATCCATTGTTTACAGAGTGCCTATGAATCTTACTAGACTCAATGGCACCTAACAACAACGTATATCTGGAACTCTCATAAGCTTTGGAGATTTAAAACAACAACAAAGCACAAAAGACCTTGGCCTCAGGAATCCTACAGATTAATAGGTACTTAGAGAATATGACAATCTGGTGAATTATTAATGATATTTGATTAAAAATAATAAGACTCAACCCGTAACAAGGCCAGTGTTAATATTGTTGTTGTGTACCATCAAGTCAGAACTGACCTGTAGGTGAATCTCCAGTGGGTTTTCAGAAGCAGAAAGTCACACAGGAGGAGATTGTCATCCTTCTTCAGAGTAGCTACAGCTAGTGTATTCAAATTGCATACCTTTGTGTTGGCAGCACAGTTCCTTATCATTAAGCCATTAGAGCTCCTTAGAGGGCAATACGATTAGCTAAACCTCTGTTATTGTAGTATTTAGAATTAGAGGAAGAAAAAAAGAACTAATTATCAAGAATAAAAGAGAGACCGGCACTAAAAATTATAGATATTAAAAGAATAAGGGGATGCTACAAACTGCTTTATACCCATAAGTTTTAAAACTACCATAAAACAAACAAAAAACAACTTGGGTGAAATAAAACAAATTATTTTATAACATTCATTAAATGACTTTATAGCTTAAAATCTTCCTACAAAGGAAACTTCAGACAATGTTTTCCCAGGTCAATTCCATCCAGTACTTAAGAAGCAAGTAATATAATTTCTCACAAATCTTTTAACCACAAACAAATAAAAAAGGAGGGAACATGCTCACCCAATTTTATGAGACCATCCTTATCCTAACACCAAAACTAGAGGCAAATTATATAAAGGAAAACTAGGCCTAGTGATAAGGAGCTGTTCTGCCAATCTGAAGACACATAGTTTGAATCCACTAGCTATTCCTCGCAAGGAAGACAGACATGATGCTGTTTATTGTCTCTAAAAATCTGCTGGAGGATCAGCTATCAGCTGGTTCTGACTCACCAGTATAAAACAAACCAATAAAGATCGTTGATGGATCAATGAATTAAATACCGGGCTACTAATTGAAAAGTAGGCAGTTTTTATTCACTATCCACTCTACAAGAGAAAAATGTGTTAGCTTACTCTTGGAAAATTTATTGTTGTGGTAGTGGTTGTTGTGTGCCGTCAAGTAGCCTGCAACCCATAGCAACCCTATGTACAGCAGCTCTGAACCCTGTCCTGTCCAAAGACAGTCTCATTGGATTTCAGCACACGAACCTCCATTGCCCCAGTTACTGTATCAATCCATTTTATCCAGAGTCATCCTCTCCTGAGCTTTTGTCTTCTCCTTTCCAAGAATGTTGTCCTTCTCCAAGGACTGGCACCTCCTGGCCATGTGCCCAAACTATGTGAGATGGAGTTTCAAAATCCTAGCTTCTAAGGATAAACTGTCTCTCCAAGACAGAACTATTTGCTTTCTTAGCAGTCCATGGTATATTCAAGACTCTTCTCCAATGCTTCAAATTGAAGGCATTGATTCTTCTTCTGTCATCCTTAGTCATTGTCCAGATCTCTGATGCACATCAAGTAAATGTGAAGATCTGGGGCTGATGTATTCTGTTTTATCAGATTCCTTTCAGTCACAAGAAAATCAACAGTTTATTTTTCTTTTAAAAAGCCCCCCAAAAAAGACATAAATAATCGGAATAAGAGATCAATCAGGCAACATGACAACAGAAACAACTAAAATAAAAAAGCTAACATTAGAATATTATGAAAAACTATACTCAAACAAACATGAAAACCTAGAGGAAATGGACAAATACTTAGAAATGCACAACCTACCTAAACTGATACAAACTGAAATTGAGCATCTGAACAGATTCATTACAAAAGAAGAAATTGAAAAGGTAATAAAACAGCTTCCAACCAAAAAAAGCCCTGAGCCAGATGGAGTTACAAGTGAATTTTATCAGACAGTTAGGGAAGAACTGTCACCAATTCTACATAAACTATTTCAGAAAATAGAAAAAGATGGAATTCTCCCAGACTCATTCTATGAAGCAAACATATCCTTGTTACCAAAGCCAGGAAAGGACACCACCAAAATAGAAAACTATAGGCAAGTACCTCTTATGAACATAGATGCAAAAATCTTGAATAAAATCTTGGCCAATAGAATCCAACGATACATCAAAAAAATAATCCATCATGACCAAGCAGGTTTCACAACAGGTATGCAAGGATGGTTCAATATAAGAAAAACAATTAATGTAATTCATCATAGTAACAAAGCAAAGAACAAGAACCACATGATCCTATCAATTAATGTAGAAAAGGCCTTTGACAAAATCCAACACCCGTTCCTGATTAAAACACTCAGCAAAATAGGACTAGAGGGGAATTTCTTCAATATAATTAAAAGTATTTATGAAAACCCAAGAGCCTACATTGTTCTCAATGGAGAGAGATTAAAGACTTTCTCTTTAAGAACAGGAACTAGACAAGGATGTCCATTATCTACTCTCTTATTCAATATTGTATTGGAAGTCTTGGCAATAATAATGAGACAAGAAAAAGACATAAAAGACATACAAATTGGCAAAGAGGAGGCAAAATTATCCCTCTATACAGATGACATGATAGTATACTTAGAAAACCCTAAAGACTGAGCAAAAAATTATTGGACATAGTTAACTAATTCAGCAAAGTAGCAGGTTACAAGATCAACATAAAAAAATTAGTTGGATTTCTCTACAGTGACAAAGAGAATACAGAGCAGGAGCTAAGAAAAACAATACCCTTCACAATAGCTAATCACAAGATAAAATATTTGGGAGTAAATATAACTAGAAGCACAAAGGATCTAGTCAAAGAAAATGACAAAACATTACTACAAGAAAGAAAAAGAGACCTGGAGAAGTGGAAGAATATTCCTTGCTCATGGATAGGAAGACTCAATGTTGTCAAAATAACAATACTAACAAAGGCAATATACACGTTCAATGCAATCCCAATACAAATACCAATCCCATTCTTCAATAAGATGGAAAAGGCAATCTCCAGCTTCATTTGGAATGGAAAGAAGCCCCGAATAAACAAAGCACTCCTTAAGAACACAAAAAAGGTAGGAGACATTTCACTCCCTGATTCCAAATCCTACTACACTGCCATGGTACTTAAAACAGCATGATACTGGTATAGTGACAGACACATAGATCAATGGAATAGAATTGAGAATCCGAAAATCAGTCCATCTATTTATGGTAGACTGATTTTTGACAAAGAGATGAAATCAGTTAGGTGGGGAAATGACAGCCTTTTAACAAATGGTGTTTTCAAAACTGGAAAACTATCTGCAGAAAATTTAAACAAGATCCACACCTCACTCCATATACAAAAACCAACTCAAGGTGGATCATGGACCTAGGACTAAAACCAAGAACTGTAAACTTCATTCAAGAAAAGCTTGGAAGAACTTTAGT
>NW_006400143.1:506717-513397 GCF_000299155.1 Elephantulus edwardii
AAAAACAAGGTACTCTTGCAATATTATTCAAAATGGGTAACCCTGGAAGACATTATGCTGAGTAAAAAATCTCAGTCACAAAGAGACAAGTATTATATGGTGCCACTGTTATAGAATGAGGCTGACATTGGGGTGGGGGTAAGACTGAGAAAAACTGGATAAATTATGTTTACTGCATTAAAAAAAAGAATAGTTGCCTAATATATATAAAAATTGCTGTAATTTAAATTGCATATGAGTAATTAATGTTCTGTTCCACAATCAGCCTCAATGCTTGTTTAGACAGCTGATAATGAGTTCTGTATTGTCTCTTTATATAGATAAAACCAATTTGATGCTAGTATATTCCTTTAGGTAAGATCCATGCATATAATTGTCATTTATGTTATTCTGGTTTTCTGTAAAAAGGTATGAGCAATGAATAAATTATTGGTTGGGGGGAAAAAACCCCAAAACAAACCAAACTAAAGCCTCTTAAAATCCCTTAACCTTTTTTTTTTTTTTTACTATAAAGGTAAATCTTACTCCTGGTGGGCTTGTCAGTAAGATTTCTGGTAGAGAGCATTAGCCTCAGGGCCTCCAGACTTCTTGGAGTCCCAACAATAAGGGTCAGCTACTACTAGGACCAGTCATATTTACCGGATGACGAATATGTCTTCAATCTCCTTCTTGTAGGGCTCATCCACATATTTCTGGTAACAGGCAATAAAGGCTTTGCAGATGGATTGGCAGAATGTTAAATCTGGACAATGTGACTATCACCCTTCACACAGACTCAGATTTCCACACTGGCGAACCATTTTTTACTCAGAATCAGAATAGGTTCCAGGAGCGTGTATTTCAGTGTGCAGGGCTCAATCATCTTCAAAGGCCAGCCGTTCACCTTGATGGAGCTGTTTTTCTGTTTTCAGTGTGCTGTGGCTGTGGTGGTCTTCTTGCATCAAATGACTTGAATGGACTTCAGCAGTTATGGGACAGCATGGCTGATGGCTAGTAGGAGAGCTCTAGGTTGGTTTTTATAAAATAGACCAATATATATCAGGAACATATATGCAGGTATTTTTAATAGTCTTTCAGTCATTGTCACAATTTAGAACGAACTCATAGTTAACACTCCACTTGCTTTTTAAGGCTGCAAAAAAACCTGGACTAGTTTTCACCGCTGATATTGAGCTTCCCCAGTGATTCTTTCCAGTTTTAAGCTTTCTGATTCCTGTGCAGATCATCAAGTGAGGTCCATATTTATAGATGCCATTTATGTTGTAAAAGTTATTTGTGTTACAAAAAGAATTTGCAGTGAATATATCAGTGATTGTCAAACTTCTGTCATTTTAACTTCAGCCTCATTTTGTCACTAAGTCCATATTTTCCAAATTTATTGTTATGTGCCATCGAGTTGCTTCCAACTCATAGCGACTCTATGTACAAGAGTCCTAAACGCCGTTCTATCCTATGCCAACCTTGTCGTCTCAGACACACTCATTTCCAACACTCCACTCACAGAATCGATCCATCTCATCAAAGGTCTTCCTCTTCTGCGCTGTCCCACCACTCTCCCAAAGATGATGTCCCTCTCCAAGGACCAGTCACTCCTTGTAACATGCCCAAAGTACGTCAGAAAAAACTTCAGAATCCTTGACTCCAAGGAGCATTCCGTCTTCACCTTCTCCAGGACAAACTTTGTTCTCCTAGCAGTCCACAGTATATTCAACACTCTTCTCCAGCACCACAGCTCAAAGGCATCCATTCTCTTTCTGTCATCCCTATTCACTATCCAACTTTCCAATGCATAGTAAGCAATTACAAAGACTATAGTCTGGATCAGGCGCACCATAGCCTTCAGCCTGGCATCGTTGCTCTTCAGTACTTTTGAGAGGTCCCTCACAGCTAACTTTCCCACTGAAATTCGTCTCCTGATTTCCTGGCTGCTGTTACCAAAAGTGTTGACTGTGGAACCAAGTAAGCTAAAACTATTAACTATCTCAATCTCTTCACCATCCATACTAATGCTGCCAATTGGGCCAGTGGTGAGAATCTTTGTTTTCTTGATGTTGAGCTTCAATCCATATTGAAGACTGCAGTCCTTGGCCTTCTGCAGCAAGCGCTCCAGGTCCTCCTCAGTTTCAGCAAGCAGGGTTGTGTCATCCGCATAACGCAGGCTGTTGATGATTCTTCCACCAATCCTGATGCCACATTCCTCCTTGTACAGCCCAGCGTCTTGGATGATTTGTTCTGCCTACAGATTGAAAAGGTATGGTGACAAAATACATCCCTGTCAGACCTCTTTCTTGATTTTGAACCATGATTCAGGAAGTATCAAAAGAATATGGAAGGAGTACACAGAATCACTGTATCAGAAGGAATTGGCTGACACAGAGGAATTTCATGAAATAACATATGAGCAAAAGCCTATGGTGATGAAGGAGGAAGTTCAAGTAACTCTGAAGGAATTGGCAAAAAACAAGGCTCCAGGAGTTGACTCCATAACAATTGATTTATTTCAACAAACAGACGCTGCCCTGGATGTGCTCACTAAGTTTTGCCAGGAAATCTGGAGAACAGCCAGCTGGCCAACTGACTGGAAGAGATCGATATTTGTTCCCATTCCAAAGAAGGGTGACCCAACGGAGTGTGGAAATTATTGAGCAATATCATTGATATCACATGCAAGCAAGATTCTGCTGAAAATTATCCAAAAACGTTTGGAACAGTATGTCAACAGAGAGCTGCCAGATGTGCAGGCTGGATTTAGAACAGGTCGTGGTACTAGGGATATTATAGCTAATAGTAGATGGATCTTGGCAGAAAGCAGAAAATACCAGAAGAATGTCTGTGCTTCATTGACTATGCAAAGGCTTTTTGACTGTGTGCATCCCAACAAGCAATGGCTGACTCTGAGAAGAATAGAAATCCTAGAACATTTGATTGTGCTAATGTGAAACCTATACTTGGACCAAGAAGCAGTCTTCAGAACAGAGCAGGGAGACACTGGATTTTCCAACTACTGGTCTTTTTTCCTTGTTCCCAACTTATGCATCCTAGTCATCCATTCTTATTAATGCATGGTTGCATGTTCAATCAATTTCCAACTGGAAAAGTTGGTACAAATTATTTCCTCTTCTTCGGCTTTGATTGTTAATGCATATATTTGAAGGATAGTAGTATTAACAGGTCTCCCTTGTATGCATATGGATATTACTTTGTCACTCATATTATATTTCAAGATGGATCTAGAAATTATCTTTTTAACTGTTACTGTGACCTTGTTTTTCCTGCCCATTTCATCTCTGGTGTACTAGAGCATACGATTCTCATTCAAAATTGCCTATGACAATTCATCTCAGCTTGCCAATGCCTCTTATGCCACTGTTTATGGGTTCCATTTTTTCCTTAACAATGTCCAATTTTTCTACATTTATACTTCTCATATTCCACTTTCTAACAACTATGTCTATTTACAACTGGTCAACCTCTGGTGTCATATTTGCCAGTCTAGTCTAAGTGTGCTCTATTGTACATAAGGTTTTCTAAGGCATGTTATTTCATAAGTGGATGGTCAATCCCTCTTCCTTGGCTGTCTTACTTTGGATGTTCAGCCTTAGAATGATATTAGAGAGACAAACATTTTACCCAGAAGAGCAGATGAAAGACACTTCCACATTACAAAAGTAAGCAATAGATTCAGTGTTGGTCCACCTTCTCCTTTGGCATGTGTATCTTGATCAGGTCACTCTACCCCACTCTACCAGCATCCTCTTCCATCCTCAAGCTAGCCAGACCAGCACCTCCCAGTCTCTTTCTCCCAGCCAACCCTTGATATGTTGGCTTAGGCCTCAAGTCACTTCTGCGATACATTGTGCTGTAGCAGATTGCTTATGCTGCTGCTGGTCTCTCATTCTACTGCCAGTCTTTCATGAGTTTAGGAGGTTCCAAGTCTGAATCCAAAGTGACCGCTTTAGGAAAGAGTTTCTCTTTTAGGCAGTTGCAAAAGGCAGCTCCTTGTCTCTGAGCTTGTGCTTCTGGACTGTATTCTCAGGACTTAGTGTCTCTGCTCTTTAATTTGAGGCATAGTTTTTAAGGCAAGATAATTTTCTAGGTAACGGAAATATCTCCTATATATCTGGTATACATAGCTTTTTCTTATTTTCCCTCTAACATTAACAAGTAAAATTTAGTAGTAAATAACAAGAGTAACACAAAATGACATATTAGATTGCGCCAAAATGTTCCTTACATAATGCAAGGATGGCTTAAATAAATAAAACATAATTAAATTAAAATAAACAAAAATCAATCAATATATTATCTTCTGTTTTTACTAAAAATATTGCTCAGGGAAATTTTAAAAGGCCTCAGAAATCAAGACATATGATGATCATGGACTAGAAGGCAAAATAATGTTAAGATGACAACTCTCAAAAAAAAAAAAGATGACCACTCTCCTTAACTATATCTGTAAATCCAATACAATCTGAAATATAAATCCCAGCAGAGTTCTTTATAAAAATTAATGATTTAATGATAAAATTTCTATTGAAACTCAAATAATGAAAATGATTTAAAACAGAATAAAACAAAGTCCAGAAATAGATCCACACATACGTAGTCAAATTTTAACAAAGGTTCCAAAAGTTATTCATTGATGAAAGGATAATCTTTTCAACAGATGTTGTTGTTGTTATGTGCCATTGAGTCATTTGCGACTCATAGTGACCCTATGTATAAGAGCTCTAAATACTGTTCTATCCTGTGCCATCCTAGCCATCTCAAATGCACTTATTCCCACCGCTCCAGTCACAGAATCGATCCATCTCATCGAAGGTCTTCCACTCCTTCGCTGCCCCTCCACTCTGCCAAACATGATGTCCCTCTCCAACGACCAGTTAGTCCTCCTTGTAACATGCCCCAAGTATGTCAGACGAAGCTTCAGAATCCTTGACTCCAAGGAGCATTCTGGCTTTACCTTCTCCAGGACAAACCTGTTTGTTCTTTTAGCAGTCTATAACTAAATACCCACATAAAAATGAATTTTGATGTTTATCTTATGCCAGATAGAAAAAATAACTCAAAAGGGTTTGTACACTTAAGTGTAGTAGCTAAGGCTATAAAAATTCAAAAAGAAAACAGAAAAAAATATTTGTGATATGATTAAGATGTAGATAGAATATGAGAAGTTTAAACCATAACAGAAAATAGTAATAATTTAGATTATATCAAAGGAAAATGTTATGGTCTTCAGCAGATATTGTTAAAAATAAAAATCAATGTCTGAACTAAAGGTATTTTGAAACTATCTAATAAAGTACTTTATCTGGAACATGTAAAAAATCCTTAAAATTCAATAATAAGGTAACAAACAATCCCATTTTTTCAAATGGACAAGACTTAAAAAGTCATTTCACCCGGAACATACATGAATGACAAACAAGCATATTAAAATATATTCAACATAATCAGTCATTATTACGTACCATTGAATGAGAACCGACTCATAGCAGACCCAACAGTGGGTTTTCAAAATCAACAAATCATATGGGAAGAGATAGCATATCTTTCTTTCAAGAAGCAGCTGGTGGATTTGAACTGTGTGGCTTTTGAGTTGACAGTGCAGCTCCTTATTACTATGTCACCAGAGCTCCCTAATTAGTCTTTATTGAAAAGTAAGTTAACACTTCACCGAAGACGACATTCAGATGGCTAACAAGCACATGAAGAAATGCTCAAAATCCCTAGCCCTAAGAGAGATGCAAATTAAAACAACTATGAGATATCATCTCACCCCAGTCAAAATAGCAAAATTTAACAGAACAGCAAGCAACAAATGCTGGCGAGGTTGTGGAGAAACTGGAACCCTGATTCACTGTTGGTGGGAGTGTAAAATGGTGCAACCCCTGTGGAAAGCAGTATGGCGCTTTCTCAAAAAGTTGCAAATAGAGAAACCATTTGACCCAGCAATTCCACTACTGGGAATATACCCTGAAGAGATGATAGCTGACATCCAAGCAGATATATGCACACCCATGTTTATTGCAGCTTTGTTCACAATAGCAAGGAGTTGGAAACAACCTAAGTGCCCATCAACAAACGAATGGCTAGAGAAGCTGTGGTATATTCGCACAATGGAATACTATGCTGCATTAAAAAACAAGGAACTCATGCAATATTATTCAAAATGGTTGACTCTGGAGAACATTATGCTGAGTGAAATATCCCAGTCACAAAAGGACAAATATTGCATGATGCCACTGTTGTAGAATGGGACTGACCCTGGGGTTGGGTAGAGACTGAGTGAGATGGGTTCAATAATGTGTACTGCACTGAGGCAGAGAAGGGAGAAAACTGTTTGGAAGAGATATGTGACTGGGTATTTCTGTCGTCACAGGAGTCTAGAGCGATGGCTGCATGGTGGAGGGGACCTGGGGGTGGGTTTGTAAAACAATGAAAGAATCTTTTCTTTTACTTTTCCATAATTTTTCACTCATGTACTTATAACTTGTTAGTTTAATTTGTGTCTTCTAGGTTGCAACACCCCCATGATACATCTTCAAGGATATGAACATGTACGGCTAAGCACAATTAATAACGGTGTATCTAAATTCCAAAATCAATCTCCATAATAGTCTATGTGTTTCCTGCTGCCAAAGGGGCCCTTTAGAGTAGTGAGAGAAGATCTTCACCCT
>NW_006400143.1:514147-515837 GCF_000299155.1 Elephantulus edwardii
GGACAGAGTGGAGTTTAGGGCTGTTGTACATAGGGTCACTATGAGTCGCAAGCGACTCGACGGCACATAACAACAACAATGAACAACATGAGGACAAATGCAGAAAATATTGGAATTGCCAAGGATTTAATTTTGTTTGGATCTGTGAAAACACTCATGGTAACAGCAATCAAGAAAACAAAAGACACATTTCTTGGGGAAAATCTATTGCAGAAGTAAAACTGTCACTTAAAGGGCTAAGATAGGTCTGCTATAAATCATGGTTTGGTTTGGTTGTGTTGGTTTTGGAGTGTCCCCCCCCAATTACATCATAAACATGAGAAAGCTGAACAATATGTGGGGGTGTCATTCTTTGTCATTGACTGAGAACTGACTTATTGCTGGTCCTTCAGTGGGATTTCAGAGACTGTAAACTGCATGAGAGGAGATTGGCTATTTTTCTTCACAGAGCATCTGATGAATTCAAACTGTGTGCCTTTTGATTGTAAATGTAACATCTTACCACGAGGCCACCAGAATTCCAACAATGGTAAAGAAAATAAAAGAATTAATACCTTTAAATTGTGCTGGTAAAGAATATTGAATGTATTGTGGACTGCCAGAGGAATTGGAAGTAAAACTTCTTAGAAGTGAGGAGAGTAAGACATGATTTACTTTAACAGAAAGCACCAATTCTGAAGGGAGCTCTGGTGACATAGACTCTGGAGAATTGAACAGCTAACACAAATGTAGCACCTCTCTGATAGTTTAAACCCATCAGTGAGCAGCTATCTCTCTAAGAGAAAGAGAGGCAATCTTCTTCAGTGTGTTTTTCAACCTCCCAAAAGTTTGCTGGAAAGTCAGCTATGAATCAGTCAAGTATAACTCAACTGCAATAAATTTTGAGTACCCAGCCCTGGAGATAGAAAAAAATACTCAGTTAAGAAAAAAGAGGAAGACCCTCAATAAGGTGGATCAACGAAGTGGATTCAAACATAGCGAAGGCAAGAAGGATGATGGCACAAGATTGAGTAGTGTTAACTTCCTAACACACACGACATAATTGTAATAATATTCCAGTGATTTGGTACTGGTTCGATGACACCTGATTACAACATCATGATTTTGTTGGTGGATGCATGTCTCATTGAACAGTAAAACTAATAAATATAAAACTAGTAAATATTTAAGTATCATTCGTATTTCAACAAAACTGACCAAAAAAAAGACAAGCGAATGGAAGTTCATTTTGTTAGATAGAAAAAAGAGTTGAGGGCAAAAGAGAAAAAAAGAAGCTGCTCACAAGAAAAGAGCAGGTCTTTATTGAATGGTCTGAGAATGACACCAAGTGACCACAAGCGGAGAAGGTCAAAATAGCATGTGGGCAGACAAAACTGATTTCTTTTTGTAGGGATTTTAGGGAGGAGATGGGAAGATGGTATTTTGCTTGGAATTGGGAATCCCAGAACATTTGATTGTGCTTATGAGAAACCTGTTATTGGACTAGGAGGCAGTCATCAGAACAAAGCAAGGAAACACTGCATGGTTAAAAATCGGGAAGGATGTTCATCAGGATCATATCTTATCTCCATAAGTTTTCAACCTATATGCAGAACAGATTATCCGGGAGGCAGGGCTCTATGAGGAGAAATGTGGGGTCAAGATTGGTGGACAATTTATCAACAATCTGCGTTATGCGGATGCCACAATC
>NW_006400143.1:518087-523435 GCF_000299155.1 Elephantulus edwardii
AGCCTGGACTTCTGGTAGTTTTCTGTTGATGTGCTGTTCCAGTCGTTTTTGGATAATCTTCAGTAAAATCTTGCTTGCATGTGAAATCAGTGAGACTGTTCTGTAGTTTCCACATTCTGTTATCTAAACTACCTATTAAAATTACTTAGAAAGTTCTTCAGGAACTCCAAAGTCTCAACTGCTTCCCTGATTTTAATGAAGAAAACACAAAAGATGTCTTCTAATATTAAATACTGAAATTTCACTGTCTTTGTTTTCTCTTTCATTTTAAAAAAAATTTAAAGTTAATTTAGCAGTGTCGCTATAAACAACCTCTCCCATACATCTGGTTGCCTTAAAAAATCTATTTTCAAACCCATTAGTGTAACGGAGCAAGTCCCCAAAAAGATCACCGAGCCAATTAGCCAAATTAACAAAGTTTATTTCGAGTTCGAATCCGGGCTTCCGCATGCTGACACAGCAGCATCCACCTGAGAGCCCAGAGTTGTCACAAGCTTCTAACTTTTATACCTCTGTTACTCCTTTGTCTAACTATACATGCTATGATTGGCTATCTATAGTAGTTTGGGTACTAGTCTACTTTCAATTGGTTAGCTATAGCTCAGGGAGCCAGTTTGGAGACTTGCTTGAACCTGATTGGTGGGGAAACAGTTTCAAAACCTATTTGAATCTTATCTGTTACTTCAGATACAGGAATGTGGAAAAAATCCCTTGTGCCCTTACAAAGAAGAATTCTACTTTATGGCAGTTTACTAATCAGGGTGTGATTTACCACATGTGGGGGTTGTTTGTTTGCTAGAAAGTACTCAAGTGGGTGGGGTGGGGGTAGTGTACTTGACCAGAAACTGAGTTTCTGATACCTGGTTCTTACAATTAGGCAATATACTATGGCCTTGAAATTATAGTTTTAAAATGTAGATTATTAGAAAACAGAAATTATTTGGCCTAAAGCTGAGCTGCTTCACCAGGAACATGTGTGTATTTCCTAGAAGGCCTACTCCCAAGGGAACATACATAGAATGTATATTTATTATGAACCAACATGTTACTGAACACAAGGGGTTCTTTTTGTAGTCAGTCACCAACAAGACAAATGGATTGCAATATCCATAACCACTTTATTACACAGATCTGGAAGACAGCAAGTCACCTCCAAGACTACCTCCTAGTCTGAGAGTGGTTATGGGCTTTTATAGGAGGGTGAGACATCAATTTACTTAACGATACACTTTTGTTGTTAGTAAAATCAAAGAATTTCTATATCCAAAAGAAAATAATTCACACCCAGATACTCCCTTTACAGGCAAACAGGCAGATTATGTTACAATTTACATATGATTGAGGAAAACAGCTTCAAAGAGATAAAAGCTAATCTAGAAGATGCATCTCCTCTTCTGATAAACAGATCAAAGAAAGGACACTAAGAACTCCAAGGTTAAGCAACCAGTTCCACAGCCTGAAGAAAAAGAACTATAGTTTTAAAATTGATACCTATATAGAGAATTCTGAACTTATTAATACCACCCTATCATTCCTCCCTCTTTTTATATTATATATATATATATATATATATATATATATATATATCAAGCAGAAAGCCTTGAGTGTAATCAGATTTAATGAAGTGGGAGTAGGGGTGGGATACGTGAGGAGTGCTGATTTTTTTCAGTGTTGTTATTGGATAGATACTGATACACAGTAGCCTTAAGTGACAAACTCATAGGATTTTCTTTGCTAATCTTTACAGAGCAGATTAGCAAGAATCTTTCCTCCAGCTTTACCCTGAGGAGCTGCTGGGTAAGTACATTTTTGCCAACTTCTTGGTTAGCAGCTAAGCACTCAATGTTTGCACTACCAGGGTTCCGTTTATTATTCAGAATATCCCTTTCATTTTATCTTGTTTTAATGATTATTTGGAACTGAAGCTTACGTTATGAATAGTTTTAATAGATTCGTATTGACATAAAGAAACTGAGTTTTCTCCAGATACAAATGAAAAATTAAGGAAAATGCATTCTATAGCTATTTATTACAATAATTCTTATTTTTAAAGTTAAGAATTTCCCTATTGTATGTAAATCTCACCATTTATCTCTTATTTTTTTCAAGTCCTTGCTTTCTCCTTGAATCAGATTGTCAGTGATGCAGTTTGTAGAAAATTCATTCTCAGAGGCCTGAAATTTATTCTCAGAGGCCAGATTCTTTCATTATTTTTTTTAGAATCTTTGCTTTAAAAAAAATTTCAACTAGTTTATTTACAAAATTCGAATACATTGTTTCCAAGAACAAATTCTTTCAATTTCCCTCATCCCCCCACCCAACAAATTGTACAACCCTATGATTAATCCTCCGTCCCCCACCCCGCACATCCTCATCCCTCTGCTTCCAACTGTTACTGAACACAAAACGGATTGCAATATCCATAAGCACTTTATTACAGGTCTGTGGAGGACAGTTGGTTTGCCTCAAAGACTGCCTCCCCTTCTGGGAGTGGTCATTGGGGACATGAATTCACTTAACAATGCACTTTTGTTAGTAAAAAAAGAATTTCTACATCTGAAAAGAACATATTCATATCCAGTAATTCAGGAAGGGCACTGTCCCCTTCCTGGTAAACAGGCAGGTTAAGATACAATTTACATATGACTGGGGAAATAGCCTCAAAGAGATCTAGGAGAGATGCATTTCCTCTCCAGGTAAACAGATTAAACTAGTTTTCATGACTAAAGAAAGGAAAGGAAGAATTCTGAGGCCAGGTAACTAGTTTTGCAGGCTGAAGAAGTCAGTTTTATAATTATATAACTATGGTTTTATAGAGAATTCTGAATTTATTAATGCCACTTCATCACAACCTCTCCCACCTCTCCTGGGTCCTTATATTCATTCTATAATAATGGTTTTATACAATATTGTGGGACAGAATTAGTTCATTCAATATAATGCTATCCAGTCTCTCCCAAGTTAGGTAATAATTTCTAATGTCATTGCTCCTGTGTGCTGCATAGTATTCCAATAATTTCTCAGTCTGGGTCATATGGAATTTCTATGTTCAGCTTTTTTGAGGAAGTGCTAAACTGCCTTCCAAAATGGAGTTCTTTCTCACCACATCCTGTACAACATTTATTACTTGCTGCTCTGTTAAACTTTGCCACTGTTACTGATAGGGTGGTATTAATTAGCTCAGAATTCTCTATATATGTATCAATTATAAAACTATAGTTATTTTTCTTCAGCATACAAAACTAGTTACTTAGCCTCCAAATTCTCTGTTTCTTGTCTTTAGTCATGTAGTTTGATCTGTCTGTTTACCAGAAGAGGAAATGGATCTATCCTAGATCCCGGTGAGGCTGGTTCTCCAGTCATATGTAAATTGTATCTTAGTCTTCCTGTTTACCAGAAAGAAAACTATGGCCTTCCTGAATTACCTATACTTAAATGTGAACTGTTCTTTACAGATGTAGAAATTACCTTTTTTTTTTAACTAACAAAAATGCATTGTTAAATGAGATAGAGTCTCACCCCACTATAAAATCCAATGGCCACTTCCAGACAAGGAAGCAGTCTTAGAGGTGACTTGCTGTCTCCCAGTGCTTATAGATATTGCAATCAGTTTTTCTTATTGGCAATTGACTATGGAAAGAACTCCTTGCGTTCAGTAACATTTTGGTGATCCATATGGGACCTTCAGACTCACCTGGTGAGTAAAAACTTTTTGTTTTTGCTTGCTGGGCGATTCTGAATCTCACGGATAGGAGGGCCCCAAAAGCAGGTATCTCAAATGTCCAAAGGTGCCACTGAGATCTTTCGTGTCAAGAGACCTTTGAGAGATCAACTCTTGGCATCCTCCATCATCTTCATGAATCCATGCACTTTATCTGGTAATGCACAGTTAATAAAAATTTCTGTCTGTTTTGGCCAGCCCTGGGGAATGCACGTGTATGCCTGTAGCCAGCTACCTCGAAGTGGGTGGGTGTGAGCTGCCCATTCCAATTTGAATGGGTTAGCATGAGCTCCCAAATCAGATCTGAATGAGTGGGTTGGCATGAGCTGCCAATGTTGTGCCCCAAATCCAGTTTCCCCCCCAAGTCACCAAGGAGCCGACACCGATGCAAGGGCAAGAGGGAATTTATTTCAGATTCGAATCCGGGCCTCGCTCAAACCGTGCTGATAGAGCAGGGAAAATGGCGCGGCCCCGATTCTGGGCTGCCCTGCCTATTTAAAGGGGAAAGCCCGCGAAAACAGGGTGATACAGGATTGGCTGGTTCAAAGGAAGGGCACGAAAACAGGGCGATACAGGATTGGCTGATGTTGGGCTCTTTTCCCCCTTCCCCCACCGCTTTCAGTTTACTGCTCTAGAGGCTTATACATTTTAAAATGACATATTGGTTACAAAATGGAGTCCCTTATTCCCCTCTTCTTCTGCACCCTAGCTCAATCATGAGCGCTTTCTTCTTCGGTCTCTAAGTAATGGTATTGAGACCGCATAACTATCAACTGGATTGTTCCTATCCTTTCTTTAATTAAGTTGAGTATTCTGTTAATTATACAGGGACCTAAGGTTAGGATAAGCATCAGGGCAGTGAGGGGTCCAAGAAGTGGAATAAGCCATTTACCCCAGGATGTTTTCCACCAGTTAAATAAATCATAGGCTTCTGCCTCAGACAGGCGCTTTTTAACAGATTCTTTTAACTCTCGGACCTTATTTTGGACTATGCCCGATGCATTCACAAAGAAACAACATTTTTCCCCTAGAAACTGGCACATACCTTCTTTCTCTGCTGTAAGCAAGTCTAGAGCTCAACAGTTTTGTAAGGTCACCCTGGCCAGAGAAGTTATCTGGGTTTGTAAGGCCAGGAAAGAATCTGCTACCTTGTCTATGTCCCGGCTAATGTCCATAGAGAGTTTGTAATAAAAATGGGTGGCTATGCCTAAGCCTCCTGCTCTCAGCCTTATAGCGGTCGCCAGGCTTCTTCCTATGAGCAGAGCTCCAAGTGGGAGAGATTGCTTTTGGCGCCTTGTGGACAGGGTCATGAAGGTCACAGTGGCAGGGCTAAAAACAGTTAGGGGTGGGCTAAGGAACACTGGCATACAGGGTTGTGTCCAGTTAGCAGGGAGACATAGCATTAAAACAGAGTTATTACAAACAAAGAATATTCAGGGCTTACCATGGATAGGACTTGTATCCTGAAGGCTGGAGGAGTCATTACAGGAGACAAAGTGTGGTTAGTAATTACACAGGAGACATTACTGGACATAAGGATGATTTCGTCTCTTAAGGGACCTACTACTAGGGTTGAGTTTTTAGCCCTGGTCAAATTAGAAGTGAGGTTTTGAGTTTCAATCCAAGA
>NW_006400143.1:528455-537498 GCF_000299155.1 Elephantulus edwardii
GGGGCTCTTTTCCCCCTTCCCCCACCGCTTTCAGTTTACTGCTCTAGAGGCTTATACATTTTAAAATGACATATTGGTTACAAAATGGAGTCCCTCACCTACTCTAATCTGGGTGAGTGGGCTGACATGAGTCACCTACTCCAAAGCTATCTGTTTCACAGTTGTGCCTATGTTGGTTTCTGTACTTTAGACAGGAACCTATAGGAATGGAAGCAGAAGCTCCCCATTCTTCGTTTTGTAGGATCAGAAGCAGAAACTCTCCACTTCGTTCTTTTTAGCACTTTGATGTCTGCTTTTATCAGATCTGATTGAAGTTGCACTGTATTTAATGAGTTAAACTTGTGATGTATCTGATAAGTGAAAGTTATATTTGATGAGTAGAATTTGTGTTGTATCTGATAAGTGAAAGTTATATTTGATGAGTAAAACTTGTGCTGTATCCGATCAAGAGCTGTATTGTTATTGTATTTGATAATTGTGTACGTGTATCACATCTAAGAATTGCACATGTATTAACACTATTCTTTCATTCATTTCCTTTTAGAACATCCCTCAAAAGAAGAACGAAAGTTTTCATTCTGATAGAAAGTCTATTATAATGAAAAGAATTCTGTATAACTGGCCTGTTTGCTAATATTATCCTTAGCCAAAAGAATATTTATTTCAGTAAAAAATATCATTTTTTTTATTATTTAAGTTGTGATATAAAGAAAAAGGAGCCTTTGTACAGATCCTTAATTTGACAAGTGGGGAGTAACATTACAAATTCCCACTATTTCAACACACACACACACACACACACACACACACACACACACACACATTGAATTAGCCTATTATTATAAGGAACCTCTAACTGATGAATAGAAAAAGAGATGTTATTAGGTGGAGGCGAGGATTTGCTTATATCTCTACAGGCTCAGAAATGCTGTGAGTGCCTTCCAGAAATGTTAAACTCCTAGATAAGACCTCACTTTGATGAGGACGAAGTTTCAGAATGGCAGATAATATCAGCGATTGGACATATGTTTCTAATACTCCCTTATTAAAAATAGTTTATTAGCATTATAAAGTTTGGGGTAATATATTTCTTTAGTAAATGTTTCAGGAGTATAGTTTTTGTAAAGATAATACTAACAACTTTAGGTTATCCTGATATTCCTCCCTGTCTGTTGCTTCCTTTATCTTTCTTAGAGTATAGATACATTGAAGACAATGTTAAATAGAGCGAAGTCTGGTTTTAATTAATACTTCCTATAGAAATATCTACTTGGAACAACAGAGCAGGGAGACTCTGGATGGTTTAAAAGAAAGAAAGGGGATGTATTTTGTCTCCATACCTTTTCAATCTGTATGCAGAACAGATCATCCGAGATGCTGGGCTGTACAAGGAGGAATGTGGCATCAGGATTGGTGGAAGAATCGTCAACAACCCGCATTATGCAGATGATACAATTCTGCTTGCTGAAACTGAGGAGGACCTGAAGTGCTTGCTGCAGAAGGTCAGGGACTGCAGTCTTCAATATGGATTGAAGCTCAATATCAATAAAACAACATCAGTATGGATGGTGAAGAGATTGAGATAGTTAATAGTTTTAGCTTACTTGGTTCCACAGTCAACACTTTTGGTAACAGCAGCCAGGAAATCAGGAGACGAATTGCATTGGGAAAGTTAGCTGTGGGGGACCTCTCAAGAGTACTGAAGAGCAACAATGTCAGGCTGGAGACTAAGGTGCACCTGATCCAGACTATAGTCTTTGCAATTGCGTGCTATGCATTGCAAAGTTGGACAGTGAATAGGGATGATAGAAAGAGAATTGATGCCTTTGAGTTGTGGTGCTGGAGAAGAGTGTTGAATACACCATGGACTGCTAGGAGAACAAACAGGTTTTTCCTAGAGATGGTGAAGTCAGAATGCTCCTTGGAGTCAAGGATTCTGAAACTTCATCTGAAATACTTTGGGCATGTTACAAAGAGGAACTGGTCATTGGAGAGAGACATCATGTTTGGGAGAGTGGACGGACAGCACAGGAGAGGAAGACCCTCGATGAGATGGATCGATTCTGTGAGTGGAGTGGTGGGATTAAGTGTGTCTGAGATGGTGAGGTTGGCACAGGATAGAACGGTGTTTAGGGCTCTTGTACATAGGGTCGCTATGAGTTGCAAGTGACTCGATGGCACATAACAACAACAACAACATAGAAGCATCATTGATTAGAGCCTTGTTGGTTCCATTCATCAGCATAGAAACAACACAATTTTAAGTTAATGTAAAAAAGGCAATAGATTTATAAATACTCATGATAATAATACTATATCATGACATGAAGGAGGAATAGTAGAACTTTATCCACATTTACAGTAAACGTGTATCTCTTTGAACTGGAAACGTAAAAGATTATATTTTTTTTAAATTTTTCCCTCTTTTAACAACCAGGATCTAGAAAGAAGAGAAAAGACCAGAGAATGGCAAAAATTATTGGGACAACTATTCCTACCAGTTAAGAGTCTGTGTCAAGAAAAAGAAGTCTTACACATAAACAATGCCACCCACAGGTAATAAAGGAAGTCAGAATTACTTCCACTGTGGAAAGCTGGTCCACTTAAATAAACAGTGGCACGAGCAAGAACCACAATTTGGCAAGGGAGTACAGAGGAAGCTCCCACTCACTTGCTTTAAGTGTGGATCTGAAGGACACTTAGCCACGAGTGGCCCACATCAGGTCCTCATAGCTGAATCCACAGAGGACTGACAGGCTCCCAGGTTAAATGCTTCGACAATTCAGGTCCTCCCAGAAAAGCCAGCGGTGAGCATTAATGTTGCCGGCAAGTATATTCATTTTCTCTCAGACACAGGCGCTTATTATTCGGTCCTACAAGCCTTCTCAGGTCCACTCTCTTCTCGTTGTTTCTTAGTTGTTAAAATTGACAGAAAAACCTCATAAGCAGTTCTTTACATCTTGTGGTTCCTAGCCATTATAGTATAATAGACAAAGTGCCAGCCAATAAGACTTCTATTTTAAGAACTATCTTCCTTCTGTAGCTTAGTTTGTGCCACTGTTAGAACCTCTAGTTTGAATATTATTATTTTTAATTTTTGACTCATGTACTTTTAAACTTGTTAGTTAAAGTTATGTCTTCTAAGCTACAATAACCATTATCTCTTAAGTTCAGTGGCAATGCTTTCCTAGCAAAGGTAATGTGTCCTGTAGAACTGGTGTATAGATAGATTTTTCTTGACCCTAGGGTTGCAGTCCCGAGAGCCCAAATGGATCCTGTGCTGTGCGGCCTTGAGGGCTCCATGTTTACCTGAGATGTGGGTGGGAGGTTTCAAGGTCCCTTGGTGTCCCTCCTCTCTGCCTGTCGGGGTTTCTTTCTTTCTCCCTCTATGCAGCCTTAGAACGGATCCTGCACAGCCTTGGGGGCTCCATGTTTACCTGAGATGTGGGCTGGGGGTTTCAAGGTCCCTTGGTGTCCCTCCTGAGGACTGAAACTGAAGAGGACCTGAAGAGCTTGCTGCAGAGGGTCAAGGACTGCAGCCTCCAATATGGGTTGAGGCTCAATGTCAAGAAGACAAAGATTCTCACCACTGGGCCAATGGTCAGCATCAGGATGGATCGTGAAGAGATTGAGATTGCAGCTTTAGTTTGCTTGGCTCCACAATGAACACTCTCAGCACCAGTAGCCAGGAAATTAAAAGTTGCTTTTAGGGACCTCTCCAAAGTACTGAAGAGCAATGGTATCTCTCTGGAGACTAAGGTGCATCTGGTACAGGCCATGTCTTTGCAATCACTTGTTATGCATCAGAGTGTTGGACAATGACCAAGGAGGATAGAAGAAGAATTGATGCCTTTGAGCTGTGGTGCTGGAGAAGAGTATTGAGGGTAAAATGGACTGCTAGGAAAGCAAACAGATTCATCATGGAAAGGGTCAAACCGGGTGGCTCCTTGGAGGCAAGGATTCTGAGGCTCCATCTAACATACTTTGGACATGTTGTAAGGCGGGACAGGTCCTTGGAGAGGGGCGTCATGTTTGGTAGGGTGGAGGGATAGCACAGGAGCGGAAGACCCTCTATGAGGTGGATTGATTCAGTGACTGGGGTAATTGGAATGCGTGTATCAGAGACGGTACAATTGGCACAGGACAGAGCAGAGTTTAGGGCTGTTGTACATAGGGTCGCTATGAGTTGCAAGCGACTCGAGAGCACATAATAACAACAACAAGAAGCTACAACAGTTCCATGGTGAATCTCCAAGGATATGAATCTGTATCCCTGTGCACAATTGATAATAAAGCATCTAAATTCCAAAATCAATTGCTACAATAGTCTACATGTTTCAAATTGCCGAAGGGGTCCTTCAGAGTAGTGACAAGTGACAGAAGATCTTCACTCTGAGACCTTCAGCACCCTTTTCCAACAGGAAGTAGACAAGAGAATACGGTGCCCCATCTCCTAATGTCAGGGTGAAATCTCTCTCAGGGGGAAGTGATAGGGAATAGAAAAAGGACATACTGACAAAGGAGATTAATCAGAACTAGTACAAGTCATTATTTTCTTGGTCCCCCTGGCTGACTACACTGGTGTCAGCACTAATAGGATCCCTAATGCTTTTACTAACTGTTCTCACTCACATGTGGACCTTGAATAGTGAATACATTAGTCAAGTTTATGCGAGTGCACATCTCCATAGTCCAGCGTATGGTTTACAGTCCCAATATGAACTCATTCCTATCACCAAAGATTCAGATGCCCATCTGGGGCCAATGATTTGGCCCGTGGTACATAATTCAAAGGGGGGAATGAGAGAACTATACAGAGTCCATTTTGTGCCTGACCTCCATCTCAAGCCTGACCTGGCCTAACCTTTAAAAATTCATCAATTCCAGAAACAGAAGGAGGCCATAAAAATTCTTAGCTCAAGAGATATCCAATCAGTAGAGAAAGCAAGCACACAGAGCAGGAAGATTCTTATCTCAGGTCAGCTATCTGTGCCTAATGTCCTTTTAAGAGTTTATCAAGAATGTGGGTACCTGATACATGGAAGGGTGTACATGACACAGGAAAGGGCAAAGGTCGGCGGGGTGGCTACCTAGGCACTAGACAATCACAAACTGCCCCATGTAACTGTTCCTCTAGCCCACCAATGATGTTCTCAATTACCTCACCCTAGCCAAACAGTCCCATGGACCTATAAAAATGTCTATCAAGTGATGGGCCCCTGCATGCTGGAATTTGTTCTGCAAAATAAAGCATTCTTGCTGTTTGCATACATGAGTTGGTGATTTTTCAGGCAAGGATCTATTGACTTAGTAACACCAACTCCCTTAACAATGCACTTTTGTAAAATCAAAGAATTTCTACATCTGAAAAAATCATATTCACACACAGATACTAGTAAATAGGCAACCTACAAAAGAGTTAACACATGACTGAAAAAAAAATGGGCTCTGAAAAGATAAAGGCCAACTCAGGAAAGGTCCACTTCCCCTCCTGAAAATCAGGCAGATTAAGATACAATTTACATATGACTTGGTAAAATAGCTTCAAAGAGGTAAATGCTGATCTAAGAAAGATGCATTTCCTCTCCTGGTAAACAGATAGCTTAAACCATTTTACATTATTAAAGAAAGTAAAGGAAGAATTCTGAGGCAAAATAACCAGTTTTGTAGGCTGAAGAAAACGGATGCCATTTTTAGTTTTATAACTGATGTATAGATATAGCTGATGTATGTGTACATATATATATATATAGATATATATAACTATATAGATATATAACCTTATATATGTCATCTTATATATAACTTTATATAGAGTTATATATAACACACTATATATATGTGAATGTGTATATATATATGTGTGTATATATATATATATATAGAGAGAGAGAGAGAGAGAGAGAGAGAGAGAAACAATATCATATTTTCTGCATGCATGTAGCAACAATTTAATCATCTCTTTGCTAATCTGGATGCCTTTTACTTCCTTCTCTTACTGTATTGCCTTAGCAAGCACTTCCAAAACAGTACTGAAAAGAAAGGATTACAGTTGGTATCCTTGTCTCATCCTTGTGTCAAGGGGATGATTTCCAAAAGAGGTCCAGAGGCCTCTTCGAGTAAGAATTTGAAAGCTCTTACTCAGAAATTAAAGACACCAATACCACGTGAGAGCAAGAGAAAGAAACTGAGGCTTATTAGACGTTCATAAGAGACTATGAATGGGTTAGGACAAACTGACTCCATTTTTATCTTACAGAAAGGTTTGTATATCTTTTGTTAACAGAGAGTGGGGTTTAACAGCTGATGATGCATTCCTTCTAATGGATAGGTGACTTTGGTCATCTCATTTATCTTTTCCTGAGTATGTTGTTTTGCCACGTTACTTGAGAGTCTGTTTTTGTTGTCATATAGCACACTCTTTGAGGGTTATTTTGTATTGTTATATTGCCACAGTCTGTCAACATCAGTTCTGATTGATCTCCTTTGTCAGTATGTCCTTTGCCATTCCCTGCCACCTGTTTGCAAGGAAAATTAAACCAGATCCTTGACATAACAACCAGAAGACTTTTAGGTGTTTTTGTTTTGTTTTGTTTTTTAAGTGATTCATAGATCATGTCTGATTTCCTCAAATAAATTTTATATTCTTTAGCATTTAGACAAATGCCAGACACTGAAGTAATTCGTTTGGATTACAAAAATATTTTTCACACTTATTGTCATTGTTATGAACCGTCAAACTGACTCATAGCTGGCCCTCCTGCAGCTTTTCAGAGGTTGTAAATTGTCTCTGTCAGTTCACTGGCAACTTGACAGCCACACTCTGATGGGGGTAAGTATGATGGAGTCAATCCAGCTCAATTTTATTGGGATCTGCAGTGCATTTATATACCAGTATGTAATCAGGAAGACAGGATAGGGTGGGCTTACAGACGTGGAATGTGCGGATTGCTTAGGAGAATCTCAGCTTCGTGTGGGCCACTCCCAGCTTAACAAATGCAGCAGCCAACTTTCCAGGTAGTGAGCTTTCTCAAGCCAGTACAGCAGAACACAGGGGAGCTTTCTCTACCTTGTATTAAAGGCCGTTGGGAGGCTTACACTTATCTGGAGCTTAGGTGATCTGTCCTGGCCAGAAACTTTCCCTTCCTCCCCAACATTCCACAAGAGTAAATCGCAAGCAAGGAGGCTGCCCATCTTTCTCCCATGAAGTAGCTGGTGAATTCGAACTTAAGGCCTTTGAGTTGACAGTGCAGCTTCTGGGTCACCAGAATTCCCTGATGATTCTACAGGATTGAACAATCACAGGCAGCTAACTGACTGTGCTTTAACCTCTGTTTTTTAGAAAAGAGGACAAAAGTAGAAAAGTTATTTCTTTATCAGATCAAAATGTTTCAGTTCAGCTCTACATAATATGCAAAACCTCATATTTTCAAAAGTCCTGATATGCTTCATCTACAACGCGCTACAGCTTCAATCCCTCTTGCCAGAGACACTCTACTAATACTGATAGTTTCAGTGCAGAACTGAATCAAAATTGAACTTCCAGTCAATGAGCTTTTATATTTAGAAAGTCACGAAGTTTGAAAAATAAGTGGTGTGGTCACTTGAAGGCAGTAGGTTTTAAGTACAAGCTCCATCAAAATGGCTTTCAGTTTAGATAGTCAGAGTTTTTATACACTATAAATGTGGAAAAGTTTTCTTCTGAGAAAACAGAATCATGTGAGTGGCTTGAGTAAAATTGTCTTCAATATTAGAATAAAAAAGATCAAGTTCATCTAATATTCTATCACATTGTCAGAGTCACACTGTGCAAATAAATTCTTATTTTCACACTTTAGTTTTATTTAATCTCCAGTCTTTTATTTTAATAAAAGACTTCTTTAAAAGACATCTCTTTTATTTAATCTCTGAACTCTATTGAAGTCAATATTCTGAACAGACACTTCACTAAAAAAAGACATTCTTATGGTGAACAAACACATGAAGAAATGTTCAAAATTCCTAGCTTGAGAGAGATGCAAATGAAAAAAATTATGAGATAACATCTTACCCCAATAAGAATAGCAAAATTCAACAGAACATTAAACCACAAATGCCGGCAAGGTTGTGAAGAAACTGGAAACCTTATTCACTGTTCGTGGGAATGTAAAATGGTGCATACACTATGGAAGGCAGATTGTCACTTTCTCAAAAAGTTGGGAATAGAAATACCATTTGACCCAGCAATTTCACTACTTGAAATATACCCTGATGAAACCAGAACTGCCAGCCAAGCAGATATATGCACACCTATGTTTATTACTGCTTTGTTCACAATAACAAAGAGTTGGAAACAACCCAAGTGCCCATCATCAAATGAATGGATAGAGAAGCTGTGGTATATTCACACAATGGAATGCTATGGAGCATTGAAAAACAAGGATCTCATGAACTATTATATAAAATGGGTCACCCTGGAAGACATTATGCTGAAATATCTCAGTTACACATACTATACAAATACTGCATAATGCCACTGTTATAGAATAAGACTGATGAGGAGGTTGGGGGAAACTATGAAAACAAGAGATAAATAATATACATGGCATTGAAACAGATGAGGGAGAGAACTATTTAAAAGGGATATGTGATTAGAAATTATTTGCATGGCAAATAATTATTTGCATGGGGTATTGTATAACAATGAAAAATGTGCAATAATGAATGAATGAAAATCCAAGTTCTCTAAAATCTTTCATTAAAATCTCAATTAAAAATGATAGAGTTCAGTCTTTACTTTTGACTTTAAAGAAACAATTTTTATTTTAAAAAATTGTGTTCTTTTAAAATGTATATATCTCGTTAAATTAATTTACAAGAGAAGCAAATAAGTTGCTGCTATTGTTGGTGATGTTAAGAAAAGGGTTTTTAAATAAAAAAATATTTTAATTAAAAAGTAAGCACTGAACTCTATCATTTTTTTTCGATAATTATATTTTATTAATTTTCATAAACATTTACAGAGATTTTGGGCTTCCACTCATTCATTGTTGCACTATTCTCT
>NW_006400143.1:545093-554241 GCF_000299155.1 Elephantulus edwardii
CCACCAATCTTTACCCCACATTTTTCCTCATAGAGCCCAGCCTCCCGGATAATCTGTTCTGCATATAGGTTGAAAAGGTATGGAGATAGGATGCATCCTTGGCGTACGCCCTTCCCAATTTTGAACCACGTAGTGTTCCCTTGCTCTGTTCTGACGACTGCCTCCTTGTCTTAAATATTGGGTTCCCTATCCCCCAAATTTATATTTATTTCTATTTTCAGATGTCCTGGGAGATATTTAAAAGAAACAAACTTAATGAATCATAAAATTTGACCTGTAAACTATGCATTACTATTGACAAAAATGTTTTATGAAGTTTTCTACATAGAATGGTATTAGAAATAATTCACTTAATTATTAATAGATGTTGAGGAAGTAAAAAAGGGGAAGAACAGATCAGAAGAGATTTCCAGGTGCTTTCTGCAGTGAAAAATGGGCAACTCCTTCCACCCAATTTATAGTCTAAAAGAAAAAAAAACAACCAAAAACCAAAAAACAAAAAAAAAAACCCACTTGAGTGAGTTTGAGTTTGTATAGAAACAGAGAAAAATACAGCTAGCTGTAAGGATAGATGGATGAACAGGTAAAAAGGAAGATAGACAAGTTAGGATCAGTTCAGGGACCTGTCATTGCCTTCTGGGTTAGAAACTGAAGTGGAAGCTATCATCTTTGGGAGTAGAGGCCTCAGTAGGCATTCCCATCAAGAATTAGAAATGAGTGGGATATGCCCTCTTTGGGGAATGAACTTGAAAAGGAAGATTTATGGGGAGGAAACTGGCAGCTTCTGTCATTGGTAGAGAATTTAATTCAGGAGAATGAAAGTTTCCAATCTAGAAAGTGACCAACATCCTTCGGTGGTGGACATTGTCCTGGCCAGGAAAACTGTTCAGCAACAAAATAATTAGGTCTATTCTTCTGAGACTATTTGTCATGGTTTGAAGATTATTTTCATCTTCAGAGTTCACATTTAATCATTACTGGAATGAGATTTTTCCTATCCTTTCCTATTTACACATCTACCTCTGACCCTGTAGACTCAAAAGCAAAAAAGGTTAACTGGTTTTGTACTTTTACCCTCCCCTCTCTAGATCTTGAGGGTTGGGAGACAGGTGACAGTTTGATGATTAAGGGTTTGGAGATAACTAGTAATGATGAAATAATTGTTAGGTGCCCTTGGGTCAAGTATGATTCTTAGCAACCCTAGGAACAACAGATCTGTTGTTCTATCTGTCCTATCTTGAGCCATTTTCATAATCTCTGACATACATTAGCCCATTGTTGCAATCATTGTGTCAATTCACCTCATTTAGGGTCTTCTTCTCTTGCACTAATTCTCCACTTTCCCAAGCATTATGTGTCTCTTCAAGGAACAGCCTTTCCTAGCAACATTCCCAAAGTAAGTGAGACAAAGTTTTGCCATCTTTGCCTACAAGGAACATTCTTGCTATAAGATATATCTGTTTGTCCTTCAGGTAGTTCATGTAATATTCACTACTCTTCTCCAACACCACAATATAATGGCATCAATTATTTGTCATCCATACTCATTGTCCAACTCTCAAATGCATAGCAAGTAATGAAAAAGACCCTGGTTTGAATCAAGTATGCTTTACTTGTGAAACTGACATCATTACTCATCAATTCTTTTGATAGGTCTATAATAAAGGATTTTCCCAATGTAAGAAGTTTTCCTAACTGCCAGTACCAAGGGTACCGATTGTAGATTCAAGTAAGATGAAATCATTCACAATTTCAATCTTTTCTCCATCTATTGTGTTGTTGCTTATGTTCAGAAGCGAAGACTTTTGTCTTCTTGATGTTGAGATGTAACTCATAAAATCACATAAATATGTTCCCTGAACATCATTCAAATGTAATATTTTCTTCTTCTCTTTGTGTCCTACCTGGTTCTAAACAATTTTATTTGAACCAGAATAATAATAAATAGAAAAATGTAACAAAACTAAAACTAGAGAACAACAGGCTATGAGTAGCAAAGCAGATATAACAAAGAAGGAACATAAAAAACCTAGTTTCCCTGGGCCAAGTAGCAGCTTTCAGTACAACCTCTTATTCATCTCAGCCTAATTTCCATGGTCAAGTGTCTCCTCCATCTCTCTTCCCTCAGATTCCAGATTCATTGCTGAGGTATGCACCAAACAACAGTGGCCTGAATTGGCCCTCAACAGATAGCCATGCTGAACCAGCTATCTCAACTAAAGCAGCTTTCTCACATCTCTCAGTTACAACACTGTTAGTGCAAAGGCAAAATCAAGAAGCGTGCCTTCTGGTAACCAACAGCAGCAAGACTAGCAGGGTAGATCTATTAGTGTGCAGCAGCAAATGATGCAATTGTTTCATCAACTTGGTTCAAACCTGTGGATGAAGTAACCAACTCCACCATCCCAGCAAAAGTCCTTCTATCAGCCAGCCATGAAATCATTCCTTGAAAAAGCCATGCCAAACACTTAAACCTGAATTGTAAAAAGGATCATCACCAGTAAATGCTTTCAGCAATTTCCGTATAAGTTTGAACTCAAACTTGAGGGTATATATGGATGTAACAGTGTTAAAGAGCCACAGTGAAGACTAAGGAAGTGGACTACAGAGGATAGCATTTCTATGAACACATCTTTGGATCAAAACTTCTGCAAGCATGGTGCTACTTCAAGTGGTTTTAGGTAGGAAAAATCTCCTCTTGCTCCTTATGACTTTATGAACAAGAGAGGCTTGGCCAAGCGCTAAATCACCCAATGGCTCCAACAATGTTAATTGGCCACCAGAATTTCACCCTGGTGAACCATGGAAAGGTTACTCAAACATTGACCCCAAAAATGACCCTTATCTCGCTTCTGACAGTGTCATAAACAATCTTTCAGTTAATACTGTATGGAAAGTTGACCATCTCAGGGATAGGAACCTCCTCATCCTTGAACTCCTTTCAACTAGTGTCTGCTCATGTATGCCTCTAAATACAACATTCTCCCCAGCACTTCAGCTAGAAATGTTGTTGTTGTTATGTGCCATCAAGTTACTTGTGACTCATAGCAACCCTATGTACAATAGCCCTGAAACCTGCTCTAACCTGTGCCAACTTTATTGTCTCTTACACATCCTCCATCATTACCACAGTCACTGTATTAATCCATCTCATCGATGATCTTTCTCTCTTTCTCTGGTCTTCCACCCTTCCAAGCACAGTGTTCCTCTCCAAGGAATGATCTCTCTTTGCAACTTGCCCAAAGTATGTCAGACAGAGCTTCAGAATCCTTGCCTCCAAGGAACAGCCTGGTTTTCACCTTCTCTAGGACAATCCTATTTGTTCTCCTGGCAGTCCATGGTATATTTAATACTCTTCTACAGCCCCACAGCTCAAAGGCATCAATTCTCTTTCTGTCATCGCTGGTCATTGTCCAGCTTTTTGATGCATACCAAGTAATAATGAAGACCGTGGCCTGGAACAGATACACCTCTTAGCCTCCAGACAGATACCATCGCTCTGTAGTACTATGGAGAGTTCCCTTACAGCCAACTTTCCCAATGCAATTTTTCTTTGATTTCCTGGCTGCTGGTACCAAGAGTTGTGGAGCCAAGCAAACTAAAGCTGTCAACAATCTCAATCTCTTCATCATTTATCACAATGTTGCCAACTGGCCCAGTGGTTGTTCTTGTTGTTGATTGTTGTCGAGTAGTGAACAATTCATACAAATCCTATGAACAAAAGACCTGATGCCTTTTTATAACTAACATTTCTCCAAGTTCATAGAGTTTCCAGAGGCATGTGGTTTAGGAAGTGGATGCCACTCATGCTTCCACACATGTCTTAAACTTGGAGCTCCACCAAACACTGTCCATCATGGGCAGCCATTATAGTATTTGAGACACCAATGGCACAAGGTTCAGCTTCACAACAAACCCAGATTACCTTAGTACAGCAAACTGACTGAAGAGTGCTATACAATTTAGAAGAATGTTCCTCTAAAATATAGGAACAAGGGATTAAAATATAATCCCTTAGGCCCAACTTTTAATTACAAAGGCCCTCCAGGAGGTCTTGTTGACTCTAAATAAGAGTCTTAAATAATAATAAAAAAAATCCACCAAAAAAACCAACCAAATATTCCACCCTTAACCAAAACTAGAGAGCCCATCTTACAGAGTCCAGCTGCTTTACCCCGTCTCCAAAATGGAGACCAGGGCTTAGCCTTAAATGCAAGTGTCCTTCCTGAGGTTTTTGTTGATTCAAAGCAAGAGGATTAAATGAAAATAACCAAATAATCCACACAGATCCTCAACCAAAACAAGAGCACCATCTTACAGAGTTCAGCCTCTATCCAAGTTCAAAACAGAGACAAGGGCTTGGCATTATATGTTGTTGCTGTTATTGTTAAGTGCCATCTTGTACCAACCCTATAAACAAGAGAACTTAACCTTGTTCTATAACTATTGTCCTTTCTCTAAGTTCATAGCATTTCCACAAGCATGTTTAGGAAGTGGATGTCACTCCTGCTTCCAAGCTTGTCTTAATCTATGAGCTCTATGAAACATTGCCAACCATGTATAACCATTATGGCACTTGATGGACCAATGGTACACAGTTTAGTATCATAGCAATCCAAAGTTACCATAGTGTGATAATGACTTCAAATTAGCATGGTCTACTGGTTCAGTTACAAATACCTCTCTGGCTCATGAGCTGTGGAAGGTCCCTTTGCCACCTAAAAACATCATTACTTCATCCTGAAGCCACTCTTGTCTACTTATGGATAATACTCCTATTTGTGTAGGAAGAGGATGAGGAAATTCTGATGCCAGATAAACCCCAGATTCAAGCAGGGGTGAGAGTAGCTCAGGGAGAATAACTAATTGGCTTGTTCTTAAAAACCTCACACCTCAGATTGAGGATTGCTCTGTGAACTCTATGCATGCAGCATGCTCCACTCCACTGATAACATTCCTCCTGAACCTCCCACACTGAACTGTGTTGGTCCATTTCAGTTCCAAAGAAGAGGTAGTGAAGGCACAAATGTTTCTGTGTATGTATTTTGGGGAACATTACTGTTCTTGAGTTTGCCAGTGAAGAGGAGACCAGTTGTTTGTTTGCAAAAAGTCAGTCTCTGACTCCTTGTCCTGGTGGGCAGTCTCTTGGACTGACCTGTCTGTACTCCCTTGACTGTTCACACTCATTCTCTAGCCATACAGATCCCAAACACTGGAATGGTGCTGGATTGTCGGGCACTAACTGTGGATACGTTCATGATACTTCACTCTAGGGGACCTAGGATCATTCCACAAACCTTTGGGGTCCTTCCTTCATTGATGATTTTCTTTCTGTTGGCCACCTGGGTAGGACTGGAGAGTCCATTCAACAGTATAGTTGTAGACATAAACTGTGATCTCAAGATGCGAAAGAAAGGAGCACTAAGTTGGGCTCAAGGCCTACAGCCAAGGGCCACCTTTGGAATAGCTATTCTCTGCACATTTTATACTTTGTTTTGCTCAAAACATATTGGTTGGAATATTTGAATCATCCAGACCAATATCATAGTGTGAAAAGATAGCTATTTACACTCCCAAATACTGTCATGCATGTTAAACCACATAGAATGAGCTCACTTGCGTATATTCATCATATCTAGTTTTGGGTTTATTTTCTTTTTCCTCCCTCCTGTCCTCTACTCTGTCCCCACCCTATTTCTTTTGTCTACCTTTTTTCCCCCCAGAACAATTTCTTTGGGCTGAAGATATATCGCCATGGGAAAGTCTGCTGTTAGGGGCCTCTCCAAAGTACTGAAGAGCAATGGTGTCTCTTTGGAGACTAAGGTGTGTCTAATACAGGCCATGATCTTTGCTATCACTTGTTATGCATCAGAGAGTTGGACAATGACTAAGGAGTATAGAAGGAGAATTGATGCCTTTGAGTTGGGGTGCTGGAGAAGAGTATTGAGGGTACCATGGACTGCTAATAAAACAAACAGATTCATCCTGGGAAGGGTCAAACCGGGCTGCTCCTTGGAGGCAAGGATTCTAAGGCTCAATCTAACATACTTTGGACATGTTGCAAGGAGGGACAGGTCCTTGGAGAGGGACATCATGTTTGGTAGGGTGGAAGGGCAGCACAGAAGGGAAAGGCCCCCTATGAGGTGGACTGATTCAGTGACTAGGGTAATCGGGATGGGTGTATCAGAGACGTTCCTATTGGCACAGGACAGAGCAGAGTTTAGGGCAGTTTAGGGTCGCTATGAGTTGCAAGCGACTCGACAGCACATAACAACAACAACAACGATGTATGAGCTTTTAACTTTGTACTGAATGACGTTCTCTCAATCTAATCGACAATATGGGAGGGGAGTTATTCCAGTGTAAATGTTTACTCAATGATTTTCTTAAAAGATGTACACTCTCTAATATACCTTGATGTTGCCTACCTTATTGTGATATTGTGGAGTTTAAAAAGAATAAGTAATGATACTGATTTTAGTGAACATGTTAAACCAATTATTTCATGATATAAAAGGAAAGAGTTTTGCCTTGCAGTTTGAAAAATTGTGGCCACAGCTGTGACTTATAGCCCACCTGCCACCAAGGACAGGCCCTACATTTTGAATAGGCTTTCCATTTAATTTTCAAAGGTTCTTAGTTGAACCTTCTTGTTTAGATTTTTGTTTGTTTTTTAAGGGAAAAAAGTTTATTCTTTTGTTATTTAAAAAAATATAGAGAAAAGCTCGGAAGAACTCTAGAAGCACTAATCCACAACCTGAATAATCTTCTAAGCATCCTGAAAAACCTATAACCTGGAGATAATAAAATATATGAATGGGACCGTCTAAGAATCACATCCCTACGCACTTTCAAAAACTTCTCCAACAGGGTAAAAAAGGAAGCAATAGGCTTGAAAACAATATTTGGCATTGACATGCCTGAGAAGGGACGTTTATTTAGAATTTATAGAATACTTGATTTCCACAAAAAGATAAACAACCCAGTTGCAAAATGGGCACAGGATATGAACAGCCCCTTCACCAAAGAAGACATTCAGATGGTGAACAAACACATAAAGAAATGTTCAAATTTCCTAGCTCTAAGAGAATGCAAATCAAAACAACTATGAGATATCATCTCACCCTAGTAAGAATAGCAAAATTCAACAGACCAGCAAACAATAAATGCTGACAAGTTTGTGGAGAAACTGGAACCCTTATTCACTGTTGGTGGGAGTGTAAAATGGTGCAACCACTGTGGAAGGCGGTATGGCGCTTTCTCAAAAAGTTGGGAATAGAAATACCATTTGACCCAGCAATTTCACTACTTGAAATATACCCTGATGAAACCAGAACTGCCAGCCAAGCAGATATATGCACACCTATGTTTATTACAGCTTTGTTCACAATAGCAAAGAGTTGGAAACAACCCAAGTGCCCATCGACAAATGAATGGCTGGAGAAGCTGTGGTATATTCACACAATAGGATATTATGCACACTGAAAAGCAAAGAACTCATGAACTCTTATACAAAATAGGTGTCCATGGAGGACATTATGCTGAGTGAAATATCTCAGTCACAAAAAGACAAACATCACATAATACATAATACCACTGTTAATAAAATAGGACTGACATAGAGGTTGGAGGGAAAGTAAGTCGAGGGGATAAGTAATGTACATGGCATTGAGACAGATGAGGGAGAGAACTGTATAAAAGGAATATATGATTAGGCATTATTGACATGACAAGAGTCCAGAATAAGAGCTGTATAGTAAATTGGTCAGGAGGGAGGGCAGGGAGGAAAATGTGCAACAATGAGTGAATGGAAAGCCAAGTTCTTTATAATCTTGCATTGAAATCTCAATATTTTTTTAAAAAAATCTGAAATTGAATAGATTTTTGGAATTGATCTCTGTTTCTTGTCCTCTCTTTAATAAACGCAGTATTTACTAAATCATAAAAAATAAAATAAAATAATTAAAAGACAAAAAAATGTGGAGAATGAGTTAAAAGATGCTTTCAATCTCTGGGGGAAAAGGAACAGCATTTGGCTATGGTTTTTGTTTTTCTATTCCAGTCCTAAATCAAAGAGCTCGGTTCCCCAGCCGAAACAAAACCAACTAAAAAAAAACCCAAAAAACAAACTTCCATGTAGTTTCTAATAGAAATAAAAGTAAAACCACAATGTTTAGCACTGATGCTATGTATTGCTCTGTTAAAAACTTTTCTCTGCCAAAAATAAATAGAAGTGCTTTAAAGCTTGAGCTTGACATTCTGCTTTCAGACATGTCTTTTTGTTAGTGATTAATGATGGTTTGCTAATAATCAATAGGTAATAGTTTTTTGAAATCCCATTATGTGGCTCTATATGTTTTTGCTCTCATTTGAAGGTGTTCATGTGTTATCTGTTGTACCTTAAAGCTGAAAGCAGCGACTATGCATACTATAACCAAGGTCCTGGGTCTACAGATTTGTTTGTTGTATAAAGAGAAAAATTTAAGTGCTGTTGCAAAACAAACGAGTTACACCATTTATAAAAAGTCATTCAATTTTCCCCTCTTTTTTTGCCTACAAGTGGTGTTATAATGCTTGTTTAGACAAAGAAGAGAGACTAAACAAAGATAAAATTGTAAAAGTGCAGAATTGGCCCTCCTTTCAGCGCCTTAATTCTGTGTCCTAAGCAGTCACTAGTGATTAGAACACGGAATGTGAGAACCATGAATGTGGGGAAATTAGATATTGTGAAAGAGGAAATGGAACACATAAATATTGACATACTAGGCATTGGTGAGATGAGATGGACCAGCATGGGGCATTTTGAATCAGATGATCATATGATATAATATTCCGGAGATGAAAAGGGGAGGAAAAACGGGATTGCTTTAATAGTTAGAAAAGCCATTTCTAGATCCACCTTGAAGTACGATATTTTGAGTGAAAGGATAATATCCATACGCATACAAGGAAGTCCAGTGAATACCACTATCAATCAGATATATGCACCAAAAACCAGAGCCAAAGAAGAGGAAATACAAGATTTCTACCTTTCAGCAGGAAGTAGCTAAGAGAATTCGCCATCCCCTTTTCCTTATGAATCAGGGTGAAGTCTCTCTCAGGGAGGAGTGATAGGGAATGGCAAGGGACACACTGACAAAGGAGATTA
>NW_006400143.1:555216-561002 GCF_000299155.1 Elephantulus edwardii
AGAAGAATTTAATGAAACAACATATGAGCAACAGCCTATGGTGATGAAGGAAGAAGTCCAAGCTACTTTGAAAGAAATAGCAGAAAATAAGGCCCCAGGAATAGATGGTATACCAATTGACATATTTCAGCTAACAGGTGCTGCCCTAGATGTGCTCACCAAGTTGTGCCAAGAAATCTGGAGAACAACCACTTGGCCATCTGACTGGAAGATATCTATATTTGTTCCCATTCCAAAGAAGGGCGACCCAACAGAGTGTGGAAACTACAGAACAATATCATTGATTTCACATGCAGTCAAGATTCTGCTGAAGCTTATCCAAAAATGACTGGAATAGCACATCAGTAGAGAACTGCCAGAAGTCCAGCCTCGGTTTAGAAGGGTTTGTGGTACTAGGGATATTGTCGTTAATGTTAGATGGATCTTGGCAGAAAGCAGGGAATACCAGAGGAATGTCTATCTGTGCTTCATTGATTATGCAAAGGCATTTGACTGTGTGGATCATAACAAACTGTGGCTGACTCTGAGAAGAGTGGGAATCCCAGAACACTTGATCGTGTTAATGCGAAACTTATACTTGAACCAAGAGGCAGTTGTCAGAATAGAGCAAGGAAACACTACATGGTTCAAAATTGGGAAGGGCGTACGCCAGGGATGTGTCCTGTCTCCATACCTTTTCAACCTGTATGCAGAATAGATCATCCAGGAGGCTGGACTCTATGAGGAGAAATGTGGCATCAGGATTGGTGGAAGGTCCATAAGTAATCTGCATTATGCAGATGACACAACCTTGCTTGCTGAAAGTGAAGAGGACCTCAAGTGCTTGCTGCTGAGGGTCAGGGACTGCAGCCTTCAATATGGATTGAGGTTCAATGTCAAGAAGACAAAGATTCTCACCACTGGACCAATTGGCAGCATCAAGATGGATGGTGAAGAGATTGAGATTGTTCATAGCTTTAGTTGGCTTGGCTCCACAATCAACAATCTTGGCACCAGCAGCCACGAAATTAAAAGATGTATTGCGATGGGAAAGCCTGCTGTTAGGGACCTCTCTAAAGTACTCAAGAGCAATGGTGTGTCTCTGGAGACAAAGATGTGTCTGGTACAGGCCATGGTCTTTGCAATCACTTCTTATACATCAGAGAGCTGGACAATGACCAAGGAGGACAGAAGGAGAACTGATGCCTTTGAGCTGTGGTGCTGGAGAAGAGTACTGAAGATACCATGGACTGCTAAGAGAATGAACAGATTCATACTGGAGAGGGTTAAACCGGGCTGCTCCTTGTAGGCAAGGATTCTGAAGCTTCGTTTGACATACTTTGGTCATGTTGTAAGGAGAGACCGGTCCTTGGAGAGAGACATCATGCTTGGGACAGTGGAGGGCGGGCGCAGGAGGGGAAGGCCCTCTGGGAGATGGATTGATTCGGTGACTGGGGCAATCAGGATGAGTGTGTAGGAGGTCATGAGATTGGGACAGGACAGAGCAGAGTTTAGAGCTGTTGTACATAGGGTCGCTATGAGTTGCAAGCGACTCGACGGCACATTACAACTACAACAAAGATGAGAAAGAAATCAGTGGCTTTTAATTGTTTACAAATAGAATGTGATTGTAAAATGTACAATTTGGTTATTTTTGAATTATGAAATTTCTTCACATATAATAAACCACGACTTTTTGGCTGCTCAAAACAAACAAACAAAACACCCCTACTTTGAAATTTTCTGGAAGTAAAAGCAAAGCAGAGAATATAACACTTAGGAAGTAGGAGCATATCTATTCTTCATAAAAGATAAGTTTACCCTCTTTTCTAATTGAGAGGAACAATATGTCTGGGCATTCTCTCATAAACAGGGAAGAGTTCAGTGGATAATGTGCTCAGTCCAAGGTTTCACAGAAAATGAACGAGCACTTATAGCTTGTGTAGTAACCTTTGGTAAAGTACAGAATGCCTATAAAAGAACAGATAGGAGGTTTCACAGAGAATGATGCAAAATCAGCGCGGAGTGTAATTTCACCAGATAAAAACAAGAGAATGGAGGTCTTCCTGAAGCAAAAATGTAAAGTCAATTTTAAGTTCAGCAAACATATGGACTTTAATTGGGCTGAATCCAAACACAGGAATGATCTTAAAATGGCCCCCTGTAGATTACGCCACACATCCTGAATCCCCTGGCTTTGGAGGATGCTCTCCAAGTTTACACGAATCAAGATGGACAAGTATTTCTTTACTACTTGAAAATAAAAACTGAAAAACTTTCTTTCTTCCCAGAACTGATGTGAGCATCTTCCTGTGTACAGAACCAGTGTAGCTAGTAGAATAGAGGGCTATCTATTTGTATTTCAGTTTTACAGACCAACTTTAGGCTTTCTTTGAACTCTAGTTCAAAAGATTGTTGAGAAATTTAGTAGTGTGTGTGTGTATGAAATTGAGAGACATTAAGTTTCTGCAAGAACAACTTCTCAAGCTTCCTGAGCACAATTGGGACACACCCAGGGACAGATTCACCCAGTTGAGGTGTCTGAAAACACACTGTCATTCAGTAGATTATAACTCACTGCAACTTTTCTTCAGGACTGGACTTCTTCATCTTTCTATTGAGGAGCTACTGATGAGTTCAAATTACTGATCTTTAGGTTATCATTAAGAGGTGTTACATACTTCCCCACCAGAGGTCCTTAGAAGTGATTCAGGTGACATAAATTACCCTTTATGTACAGTGCCTCTTGACATTACTTGGGTAAAGAGTTAGGCACTTGGTTTGGAAGTCAGACAAAAGTGTTTGTGTGGAGTCTAATTATGAAAACACCTTCATCAGTGGTCCACTGAGACTCACCAATACTTTATGGAGACAGCATCTTCTGTGATTTTATGATTTGAGTTAGTTCTGGTGTTGCAGTGTTTGTTGTTAGGTGCCGTCAATTGAGCATGACTCATATTAACTCTATGAACAAAAGATCTGAACTCTGTTCTATCCTAAGCCATCCTCACACTTCCTGACACACAAGAGCCCATTGCAGCAGTTACTATGCGAATCCATCTGGTTGAGAGTCTTCCTCTCCTTTGTCGACCCTCTACCCTTCCTAGAATCATGCCCTTCTCCAAGGAATAGCCCCTCTTAGCAACATTTCCAAAGTATGTGAGGTGAGGTTTCATTATTCTTGCCTCCAAAGAGAACTCCATCTTCACTCTCTCCAAGAAATATCTGTTTATTCTTTTGGCCATTTATGGATTGTTCAGTTCTCATATTCAACACCACAGCTCAAATGTGTCAATTCTTCTGTCTTCTTTATTTATTGTCAAGCTCTCAGATGCATAGCAAGTGATCAGAAAGATCATAGCCTGAATCAGATGCGCCTTAGTCTTCAAACTGATATCATTACTCCTCAATAATTTGGAGTCTCTAACTGCAGATTTTCCAGTACAATGAATTTTCTTATTTCCTGAGTGCTGATACCAAGGGTGTTAATTGTGGATCCAAGCAAGATGGAAAATTTTGAGAGTTTCAATTTCCTCTTCATCCATCACGACACTGCCTATCGGTCCAGTGGTAAGAATCTTTGTTTTCCTGACATTGAGACACAATCCATACTGAAGGCTGCATTCCTTGATTTTCTGCAAGAAGTGTTTCAAGTCCTCCTCACTTTCACCAAGCAAGGTTGTGTCATGTGTATAACACAGATTATTGATGAGTCTCCCACCAATCCTGATGCCACACTCTTCATAAGATTCCAGATTCTTGGATAATTTGCTCAGCATATAGATTGAATAGGTAGAGAGAGTGAATATAACCCTGGCACACTCCCTTTGCAATTCCAAACCATGCAGCGCTCCCCTCCTTTGTTAGCACTACAGCCTCCAGATTCAGATATAAGTTCTGCATGAGCACAATCAAGTGCTGTATGATACCCATTCTTCTCAATGTCAACAACAACTTGTCGTGATCAACAGTCAGATGCCATTGCATAGTCAATAAAACACAAATAGACATTTTTCTGGTATTTTTTTACATTCAGCCAGGATCCATCTGACATCAGCAATAATATCCCTGGTGCCAGCCCCTCTTCTAAATGCTGCTAGAACTTCTGGCAGTTCCTTATCTATGTACTGTTCCAGCCATTTTTTACTGATCTTCAGAAGCATTTTGCTTGCATGTTATAGTAACGATATTGTTTAAAAATGTCCACATTCAGTTATATCACCTTTCCTGGGAATGGGAACATATATGGCTCTCTTCCAATCTATTGGCTAGATAGTTGTCCTCCAAATTTCCTGGCACAGATTTGTGAGTGCATCCAAGGCTGTATCTGTAAGTTCTGGATAGCTCCAGGAACCACTCTTGAAAAGCTCTTGAAAAAATCACATAGTCCTGGAAGTCTGGGCACACATTGGGGCCTAAATTCCCAAAGCAGAGTGTCCTTTCATCTAGTACCTGATTTCACAAGTACCAGCGGAGACTCAGGCCTGTGAACTGTTAGGAAGAAGGCAACCAACACTCCCACAAAAGCATTCACAGACTATCCTGAGCTTTAATTCTCCATTCACTCAGAGCCTTTATATATATTTTTGGCGGGTGTGTGTGTGTGTGTGTGTGTGTGTGTGAAGGAGAAGTCTGAAGCTAAAACAGAAAATTTTGAAACAGCATACAATCACCTCTTAAAAGACTTGGCATTGTGGCTTGAGTTACAATGTGATTGATATCTATAGCTATTTCTCCAGGGTAGAATTTGACAAATCACTTATCGATGATTCAGTTGTCCTGAATGCCAGTTATCATTACTTCTTATCTAGAAGGGAAGTAGAATGAAGTAAGGTTAATGCAACAATTAAAGAAGCAATAGTCACTCAGGTTAGATAAGATAGGGAGATGTAGGGCCATTTTTGTTGTTTGGATAATGTTCATATTTTTTTTGTCTCTATTTGGACATGATTAATGGACTTATTTGGAGTTTGATTCATCATGGTCCCCAGAGTGGTTTTTTCTGATGTTAATGTCTGCGAAATTATTTATGTTCAATAGGAGTGTTACATCTTGTTCCAAGATTCCATTATGTTATGTTTTTGTTATTCTAATTTTGTTAGTGTAGGGTAGTTGTTGCAGTAGTTAAAAAAAAAGAGAAAAACCAATAATAACTTCTTTAACTGAATAGTGTCAGTTTAAAGTCCCTTTGTGGTGCTAAACAATTCACTCGGGGTACGAGTTTACCCAGAGATGTAATCGAAAAAAGGTGCTGGTGATCTACTTTTTTTAAAAAGCAGCCTTGTGGAGCTCTGGTGACCTAGTGGCAAGAAGCTGCACTGCAATCCCAGAGGCATGTGGTTCGAATCCACCAATGCTCTGCTGGAGAAGGAGGGGCAATCTCCTTCTGTATGAGTCAGATCTGATTTGACAGTACACACACACACACACACACACACACACACACACACAGAGCAGCCTTTAAAAATCTTGGAGACCACAGTTCTATTCTGGCACACATGGCTCCTTATGAATGAGAAATAATGACAACAGGTTAATGAAGACGGTGTGATGTAGGACCAGATAATGTTTTTGTTTCATTGTACATATTGTCATTAAGAGTAGGGACCTATTCATTGGCACTTATCAACAACATCAACAGGTACACTACCCACTGACTAGAGCACTGAAAACATATTGATGATATCTAATACTGCAGAAACTGAGGAGGACTTGAAGCTTTTTTTTTTTTAAATTTAGGTTGTTTATTTTTCATTTCAATGAACATCTACAGAGATTTTGGGATTCCATTCATTCATTGTTGCACC
>NW_006400143.1:561128-564306 GCF_000299155.1 Elephantulus edwardii
AACCCCACCCCCTAGCCTCAAATATAATCCACTCTACAACCCTCATTGCATACTCCTACGATAAAAATAATGCCCTAAAATATAATACTTTTAGAAAGCCAAGGACTTTAGTCTTTAAAATGACTGCATTTCAACATGTAGAAAACATAGATTCTCACCACCAGACCAATTGGCAGCATTACGATAGATGGAGAAAAGACTAAGGTTGTTAACCATTTCATCTCAGATCCACAATCAAAACTCTTAGTACTATCAGTCGGTAAATAAAGATGATTTGCTTTTAGGAAAGTCTGCTGTCAGGGACTTCTCCAGAGCGGTGTGTCAGTCGAGAGACTAAAGCATACCTGATCCCCCCCATGATCTTCTTAGTTTCTTGCTCTGCATTTGAGAGCAGTGCAATGACTAAGGATGGCAGAAGATGAATTGATGGCTTTGAGTTTTGATGCTGGAGAAGAGTATTGAATATACATACTATGGACTGCAGAGAAAACAAACAAGTCTGTTTTGGAGAGGGTGAAACCCGGTTGCTCTTTGGAGGAAGGAAACTCCATCTCAAATACTCTGGGCATGTAGCCAGGAAAGGTAAGTACTTGAAGAGGGACATCATGCTTAGAAGGGTAGAGCAGGAAAAGAAAACCCGGGACTGAGTCAGTATTTGGGGATATTGGGACAAGTTTGTCAGAGACAGTGAGGTTGGCTCAGGATAGGACAGAGTTTAGAGAATTCATGCATAAGATTTCTATGGGTTATATAGTTAACTTGATGGTACATAGCAGCAACAATATTAAAATAATATAAATAATAATGGCATTACTCCATTCATAAAACAACCAAAAGTTAATTTTGTGAATCTTGTGTTATGGATTGAATGGTATCCCCATAATATGTACTGTATATCATAAGCTCTATACTCAAAACTGGTAAGGGTACGGTATAGAAGATGGAAGGAGTACACAGAGTCACTGTATCAGAAGGAATTGGCTGACACAGAAGAATTTCATGAAATAACATACGAGCAAGAGCCTATGGTGATGAAGGAAGAAGTTCAAGTTGCTCTGAAGGAATTGGCAAAAAACATGGCTCCAGGAGTTGACAGCATACCAATTGATTTATTTTAACAAACAAACACTGCCCTAGATGTGCTCACTAAGTTTTGCCAGAAAATCTGGGGGACAGCCAGCTGGCCAACTGACTGGAAGAGATCAGTATTTGTTCCCATTCCAAAGAAAGGTGACCCAACGGAGTGTGGAAATTATCAAACAATATCATTGATATCACATGCAAGCAAGAGTCTGCTGAAAATTATCCAAAAACGTATGGAACAATATGTCAACAGAGAACTACCAGATATACAGACTGGATTCAGAAGAGGTTGTGGTACTAGGGATATTATATCTAATGTTATATGGATCTTGGCAGAAAGCAGAGAATACCAGAAGAATGTCTATCTGTGCTTCATTGACTATGCAAAAGCTTTTGACTGTGTGGATCACAACAAGCTATGGCTGACTCTGAGAAGAAGGGGAATCCCAGAACATTTGATTGTGCTTATGCAAAACTTATACTTGGACCAAGAGGCAGTCATCAGAACAGAGCAAGGCGACACTGGATGGTTCAAAATCAAGAAAGGGGTCCATGAGGGATGTATTTTGTCACCATACCTTTTCAATCTGTATGCAGAACAGATCATCCGAGACACTGGGCTGTACGAGGAGGAATGTGGCATCAAGATTGGTGGAAGAATCATCAACAACCTGCGTTATGCAGATGACACAACTCTGCTTGCTGAAACTGAGGAGGACCTGAAGTGCTTCCTGCAGAAGGTCAAGGACTGCAGTCTTCAATATGGATTGAAGCTCATAACATCAAGAAAACCAAGACTTACACCACTGGGCCAATTGGCAACATCAATATGGATGGTGAAGAGATTGAGAGAGTTAACAGTTTTAGTTTACTTGGTTCCAGAGTCAACACTCTTGGTAGCAGCAGCCAGGAAATCAGGAGACGAATTGCATTGGGAAAGTTAGTTGTGAGGGACCTCTCAAGAGTACTAAAGTGCAATGATATCAGGCTGGAGAATAAGGTGTGTCTGATCCAGGCTATAGTCTTTCAATTACGTGCTATGCATCGGAGAGTTGGACAGTGAATAGGGATGATAGAAAGAGAATTGATGCCTTTGTGCTGTGGTGCTGGAGAAAAGTGTTGAATGTACCATGTATTGCTAGGAGAACAAGCAGGTTTGTCCTGGAGAGGGGGAAGCCAGAATGCTCCTTGGAGTCAAGGATTCTGAAGCTTCATTTGACATACTTTGGGCATGTTGCAAGGAGGGACTGGTCCTTGGAGAGGGAGATCATGTTTGGGAGAGTGGAGGGATAGCACAGGAGAGGAAGACCCTCAACAAGATGAATCGATTCTGTGAGTGGACTTGTGGGAAACAGTGTGCTTGTGACGGCGAGGTTGGCACAGGATAGAACGGTGTTTAGGGCTCTTGTACATAGGGTCACTATGAGTCATAAGGAACTCGGTGGCACATAACAACAACAACAACAGTATAGGACAAAGTTCTCCTTTGTTGTTCATAATATTGCTGAGTTGGAGTGAATTTGACAGCGCCTAAAACAACATACCCAAAAAACTCATAACAATGATCCAACAGGTTTCTGGGGTTACAGTAAAACATAATGGGAAGAGATCTGCCCATCTTTCTCTCAAAGAGCTGCTAGGTGTATAGTCCATAGCACAAATGTCTACAGAATATAATTCTCTTTAACCTTTATCTCTCTCTCTATTTCTTATTGCTCTTGAGTCTGACCTTCCAACTGGGTTTCTGAAGCTGTAGATTACAAAGGATACTCCTCATCTTTCTCCTGCAGAGCCAATTGTGTATTGAAATCTCCAGTGAGTTATTTAAGTTAGCAGTGCAACTTCCTACAGACTAGGCCACCAGACTTGTATTTGTGCTTATAATCCCCACTCAAGAATCCATTTTTGTTGTATTAATGAGACAAAGGTCACTACATAATGCTCAAAGTGTCAATAAATAGAACAAGAGGATATAACAATATTGAATATCTATGCACCAAATGCACTAATGAACGAAGGCCAGATGAGTTGTGGGAGGATATCAAGGGTATCATCCAGGAAGAGTGCAAACGGTCATTGCAAAGACAGAAGAGGA
>NW_006400143.1:564406-567867 GCF_000299155.1 Elephantulus edwardii
ATGGTACATTCAACACTCTTCTCCAGCACAACCGCTCAAAGGCGTCAATTCTCCTTCTGTCCTCCCTAGTCATTTTCCAGCTGTCTGATGCATAATAAGACCATGGCCTGTATCAGGCACACCTTCGTCTCCAAAGAGACACTGTTGCTCTTGAGTACTTTAGAGAGGTCCCTAACAGCAGATTTTCCCATCGCAATACGTTTTTTTATTTCCTGGTTACCGGTGCCAAGAGTGTCGACTGTGGAGCCGAGCAAGCTGACGTTGTGAAAAATCTCAATCTCTTCACCATCCATCCTGATCTACCAATTGGTCCAGTGGTGAGAATCTTTGTCTTCTTGACATTGAGCCTCAGTCCATACTGAAAGCTGTAACTACCAAAAAGAATCTCAACAAAGATACTCAAGAATTAAACTACATAATTAACCAAATCAATCTCATAGATATTTATAGGCTAATGCACCCAAAAAAAAGCACAATATACCTTCTTTTCCCAAGTGCATGGAATGTTCTCCAGAATAGATCACATTCTAAGTCACAAAGCAAGCATCAACAAATTCAAAAACATAGAAATTATATAAATTATCTTTTCACATCCCAATGCCACAAAATTAGAAATTAATAACAATAGAATAAAGGAGGGAAAACTCATACATTTGTAAGCTGAACAACAACTTGCTTGAACACGATTGGGTAAAAGAAGAAATAAAAAATTAAATTAAAAAGTTTCTTAAAACAAATGACAATGAAGACACTACTTACCAAAATCTCTGGTAAACAGCCAAAGTAGTAATCAGAGGGCTATTTATATCAAGAATCAAACACATCAAAAGGCAGTAAAAATTGACCATTGACTCTCTAACCCAACATCTCCAAAAAAATTGAAAACGAACAGCAAGAAAACCCAACCCCTCTAAAAAACTGAAATTATAAAAATTAGAGCAGTGAAAAATGAAGTAGAAAACCGAAAAACAATTGAAACTATCAACAAAACTAGGAGTTGGTTCTTTGAAAAGACCAATAAAATCGACAAACCATTAGCAAAACTCAAAAAAGAAAAGAAGAAGACACAAATAATCTGAATAAGAAATGAATCAGACAACATCACAACAGAACCAACTAAAATAAAAAAGCTAACATTAGAATATTACAAAAACTAAACTGAAACAAATATGAAAACCTAGAGGAAATGGGCAATTACTTAGAAACGCACAGCCTACCTAAACTGACACAAGCTGAAATTGAACATCTAAACATACCCATTACAAAAGAAGAAATTGAAAAGGTAATACAACTTCCAACCAAAAAAAACACTGGACCAGATTCATTTACAAGTGAAATTTATCAGACATTCAGAGAAGAACTGTCATCAATTCTACATAAACTATTTCAGAAAATAGAAAAACATGAAATTCTTCCAGACTCATTCTATGAAACAAAGAAATCTTTGATACCAAAGCCAGGAAAGGACACCACCAAAATAGAAAACTATAGGCCAATATATCTTGTGAACGTAGATGCAAAAGTCCTGAATAAAATATTGGCCAATAGAATCCAATGATGCATCAAAGAAATAATCCATCATGACCAAGTAGGATTCATAACAGGTATGCAAGGATGGTTCAATATAAGAAAAACAATTAATGTAATTCATCATATTAACAAAGCAAAGAACAAGAACCACATGATCCTATCAAATGATGCAGAAAAGGCCTTTAACAAAATCCAACACCCTTTCCTGATTAAAACATTCAACAAAATAGGACTAGAGGGGAATTTCTTCAATATAGTTAAAAACATTTATGAAAACCTGAGAGCCAACATTCTTCTCAATGGAGAGAAGGTAAAGGCATTCCCTTTAAGAACAGTAACTAAGCAAGGATGCCAATTATCTCCTCTCTTATTTAATATTGTATTGGAAGTCTTAGCCATAGTAAGAAGACAAGAAAACGACATAAAAGGCGTCCGAATTGGCAAAGAGGAGGAAAAATTATCCATCTATGCAGATGGCATGATAGTATACTTAGAAAACTCTAAAGACTCAGCAAGAAAAATACTGGACATAGCTGACAAATTCAGCAAAGCAGCAGGATATAAGATCAACATACAAAAATCAGTTGTATTTCTCTACAGTGACAAAGAGAATATGGAGCCGGAGCTAAGAAAAACAATACCCTTCAATACCCTTCACAATAGCTAATCACAAGATAAAATATTTGGGAGTAAATATAACTAGAAGCACAAAAGATCTATTCAAAGAAAATTACAAAACATTACTACAAGACACAAAAAGAGACCTGGAGAACTGGAAGAATATTCCTTGCTCTTGGACAGGAAGACTCAATGTTGTGAAAATGGAAATACTACCAAAGGCAATTTACACATTTAATGCGGTTCCAGTACAAATACCAATCCCATTCTTCAACGAAATGGAAAAGGCAATCTCCAGCTTCTTTCGGAATTAAAAGAAGCCCTAAAAAGCAAAGCACTCCTTAAAAATAGAAAAAGGGTATGAGGCATCTCACTCCCTGATTTCAAATCCTACTACACTGCCATAATAGTTAAGACATCATGGTACTGGTACAATGTCAAACACATAAATGAATGGAATAGAATTGAGAACCCAGAAATCAGACTGTCTATTTATGGTCAACTGATTTTTTGACAAGGAGAATAAATCAGTTAGATGGGAAACTGCAGCCTTTTTAACAAATGGTGTTGGCAAAATTGGAAAGCTGTATGCAGAAGACTCAAACAAGATCCACACCTCACTCCACATACAAAAACCACCTCAAGGTGGATCATGGACCTAGGACTAAAACCAAGGACTATAAACATCATTTTAGAAAAGCTTGCAAAAATTTAGTAGTCCTAATCCACAACATAAAGAGTCTTCCAAGTATCCTGAAAAATTTACAACCAGGAGAATAAAAAATAAATGAATGGGACCTTCTATGAATCAAACCCTATGCACATCCAAAAACTTCTCCAACAGGGTCAAAAGGGAAGCCACAGACTGGGAAAAAGTGTTTGGTAATGACATGCCAGATAAGGGACTTTTACCTAGAATTTATAAAATACTTGAGCATAACAAAACAAAGGTAAATAATCCAATAGAAAAACGGGCACAGGATATGAAGACACCTCGCCAAAGAAGACATTGCACAACAAGCACATGAAGAAATGTTCAAAATCCCTAGCCCTGAGACAGATGCAAATCAAGACAATGAGGTATCATCTCACCCCAGTCAGAACAGCAAAATTTAACAGAACAGGAAGCAACAATTGCTGGCGAGGTTGTGGAGAAACTGGAACCCTTATTCACTGTTGGTGGGAGTGTAAAATGGTGCAACCACTGTGGAAAGTGGTGTGGCGCTTTCTCAAAAAGATGTAAATAGAGATTCCATTTGACCCAACAATTCCATTACTGGGAGTATACCCTAAAGAGACCATAAACGACATCC
>NW_006400143.1:569522-581171 GCF_000299155.1 Elephantulus edwardii
CCTTTTCAATCTATATGCAGAACAGATTCTCCAGGATGCTGGGCTGTACGAGGAGGAATGTGGCATCAGGATTGGTGGAAGATTCATCAGCAACATGACACAACCCTGCTTGCTGAAACAGAGGAGGACCTGAAATGCTTGCTGCAGAAGGTCAAGGTGAAGGCTACACTTCAATATGGATTGAAACTCAACATCAAGAAAACAAAGATTCTCACCACTGGGCCAATTGGTAGAATCATTATGGATGGTGAAGAGATAGAGATAGTTAACAATTTTTGTTTGCTTGGCTCCACAATCAATACTTTTGGTACCAGCAGAGAGGAAATCAAGAAGTGAATTGCTTTGGAAAAGTCAGCTGTCAGAGACATCTCAAAAGTACTGAAGAGCAATGACATCAGGCTGGAGAGTGAGGTGTACCTGATTCGAGCCATAGTCTTCATAACTGCCTGCTATGCTTCGGAGAGCTGGAGAGTGACTAGGGATGATAGAAAGAGAATTGATGCCTTTGAGCTGTGATGCTGGAAGAACAAACAGGATTGTAGTGAAGAAGGTGAAACTGGGCTGCTCCTTGGAAGCAAGGATTTTGAAGCTTTGTCTGACATTCTGTGGGCATGTTGAAAGGCAGGACTAGTCCCTGGAGAGGGACATCATGTTTGGGAGAGTGGAGGGACAGCGCAGGAGAGGAAGACCCTTGATGAGATGGATTGATTCAGTGATTGGGGCAATTGAAGTGTGTGTGGGAGAGACAGTGAGGTTGGCACAAGATAGAGCAAGGTCATTAGGAGTGGCAAGCTGTTTGATGGCACGTAACAACCAGAACAACTTATTTATTTACAAAATTCAAATACAAATTCGAACAAATTCTTTCAATTTCCCTCACCCTCACTCCAAATTGTACAACCTGATGATTAATCCCTCCCTACCCCCCCATCCTTCCACTCTCTGTGCATTCACATCCCTCTGGAGAATTTTATAGGCTAACCAGTGGGATTCACTGAGATCATGTAAATAAACTGGTGTCAGATTAGAAACAAGACAGAATATAACAAGAAGTATGAGGTAGTAAACAAACACTTTAATGCAAATGGAGGAAATACTTCAGAAACTGACGTTTTTGTCTCCAGATCCTATATTGCTATGATGAAATGCCTTTGTCATTAGTAAAGCTTTAACTACATGAAAGAGTGAAGCAACAAGTTCAAAGATTATTGAAAAGCTCATAGGCAAGAGTTTCCTTGCTGCCCACTCTTGGACCCTTACTTACCTTTCAACTATCACCTAACCCATTGCCATTGTGTCAAATTCCACTTACAGAGACTGGACAGGACAGAGAAGACCGTTTGGCTTCTAAGGCTGTCAATGCTCACTCACAAAGCAGTGGATGGGTTTGAACCATCACCTCTTTGCATTATCAGCTATTGTGGGTTGTTTTGGGGTTTTGTTTTGGTTTTTTTTTTAACACAGTAATCTTGTTAGATTATGTAGGAGTGATTCATACAGTGGTAAAGAGAAACTTTATGATAAAATGCCTTGAAGGGTGGCTAGAACTTTAGATTAAATAGGAATTCAAGAGTAGGGGATAAAGAGAGGCAGGAAATGAGAATTCCTGTCTAATGGGGGAAAAAAAACAAGTGAAGATGTGATGAAGCACCTGACATGCTTGAGAAAAATAGATGGGTCAGTTTTGTTCAGGAGGGATAGGAAAGGAAATTGATTTGGGGACATATGGCAGAAGCACTTAATTAAAAGCCTAAGTAAAGCAAATTTTTTCAAATAGAAAATAGGAACAAAATTTTAGTAGATTAGTCTGAATGAAGGGCACTGAATGGCCAAAGGGTGTTGGCCAAGACTCTACCTAGGAATGTCAAACAAAGGAGATTCTGAACTGGGTTAGTGCTGTAATTAGGGAGAGGATGAATCTGCTCCTGGGAGGTATTTGCTGGATTGAGTAATCATCTGGACACATGAGAGTGAGTTTGATGGATATATGAGGGTGCTGGAGAGGATGGTCTAATCACATTCCTGAAGGAAACTTTTTGTTTTGTTTTTGTGGCAAGGAAACTTCTGGTTTTTACACTCTGACATAATTACAAGGAAATGTATAACAGTAGAAGTTTTGGGGATCTGTTCAGGTTGGAGATAGAGAATTACAAGCATCCAAAAGAGAAATTAATGGAAAACAGAGGGCAAAGTTAGATAGAAAATAGTGCTGTTGGAGGTCAAAGGAAAGTTTCTGCAGAATAGGACTACTTGAGATGGTAGAAGAGAAAAAGAAAGAAAACGATAGGAGATGAAATTTGGCTTGAGATGCATATTCTTTTTATCAGTATATTCACATATTTACCATTTCATAAAATCTTTTTTCTCTAAAATCTGTTCTTTTTTACCTCTATCTGCTGCCAAGACATTCCTCACATCCTGCCTTGATTTACACAAACTCCTTCTCATTGGCCTCTTTCTCACCAGCTCTCTATTCCAAAGTGTGCCGAATGTTACTGCCAAGTCCATTTTCCTTTCCTGCTGTTCAAACTGTTTCTCTCATTCTGCTTTGGCTCTACTTCATCTTCCAGCCTTCCCATAACTCTGCACCTGCTTACAACTCTTAATTGTCTTCCCCACATCACTTTTCCTTCACTCTATCACCACACCTTTCCTTACTCCTGTCATCTCCTTTATATATTTAACCATCAGAGTCAAATACTCAGGATTTCATCCTCCATTTTTGTCTTTTTAATAAGTGCCCATCCACATAGCTCTTATTCCTTCTGGAGGAGGGGAGAGGGATCCCTCAGCATATGCATTTCCTTTATGAAGCTTTCTACCTCCAATAACTGTGCTATGGACTGCCTTTCCTAAGAATATACAAAAGTGTACTGTACTCTTTCTTATCCCAATTACCTCAAGGATCTTATTTTTTGTTCTAGAAGAACATGATTTCATTACTGTCAGATGATTTCTGGTTTTTTGTAAAGCACTTAATGGTGTTACCTTGGGGTACTGCATAAATAAGGCAAATTTCACAATGGCTTTCTAAAAAGAAGGCATAAACTTAAACAGTTTGTCCAAAAGCACCTTGAGTTCTGTCTCAGTAATGCCTTGAAGAAAACTATACCTGTCAAGAAAATGGAGAAGATTAATGTACAGAAAGGCATTGTGATGTTTCTGTTTTCATCAGGAAATAATATTTACAGGAGGGGGGAAGTGAGAGAAATAGAAATTTGGTAAGTACTCTAAATGGCTCAACATAAATGCCTCTCTCATAATAAAAACTTTCTTTGAGGATATATTCCATCCTTTTCATACAAACCAGCAATTTGTATTGTCATCTTTGACCCTTTGCACATGCCAGTTTGATCTATCACATATATTAATACAGTTAACTTTAAGTGAAAAACTCACTACAGATTAAAAATTACTGACTACAAATAAGACCTATATTTATAAATAAATATATAAAGTATACTAAGGAATCTAGTCTAAATGTCTGAAAGAGTATGATTTAAATGATTATTACATAACCTTAAACATTCTTCTCAACAAGGAAAAACCCCCTCGAATACCTATCATTTATTTACACATGGTCTGATTTCAAAAATTTAGAAGTTGAATATCAAAACATGATTTATTCTTTTTTTGTCATTTTTTTCTTCCAAATAGAAAAAAAAACCCAAAAAACACTTTGGTATTCAGCATCTCAATTTCATTTTCAACAAGAATCAGAAAACTGTCAGAGACAAACTGTTTCCTATCATATAAATTATTTGATCTTAGGCAACAAAATTATAAAAATCTCAAAGCATAATCATGTAAATAGGTTCTATGTTTTTGAGACAGATGGTGGATCACAACAGTGGTAAATTATGAATCCTAAAAAATTTGTCCCTCAGACTATAATAAAAAATTACTTAAGAAGTGTATATAAATTGTAATACAGAGCCGAAATAAAAAAATTCACATCAACTTTTTAAAAGATCAAGGAAATGGAGAGAGACTCTATATAGTATACAGAACCACTCAGGGAAAACACCATTTGAAAATTGAAGCATTATTCTTAGGTTAGCAGAAGGGAATTGGAATGCACTTCAGTAAGATGAGTGATGTCATCTGTTTCATTTCATATCATGTCCAAGAGTAGGAAAAAAAGGCAGCCTGCCATGTCTATCAACCACCTTCTCACTTGCTGCTGGTCTAGAGGTGTGCCCACAGACACTGGTTTTATTAAGAATTTGTGTTCTTTATTTTGTTTTCAGCTCTATAAGATGAGCATGAGTTAGGAACTATAATTGAAAAAAATTAAGAACTATTTGATGAGTGAGGTCTTCTATTCTTGGGACTTCTAGGACTCAAAGGATTCCAACCTATATAAAAACACTGGTGGCTTAGTGGTAAGGCGTTGTGCTACAAACCCAAAGGCATATTGCATATGGTTCAAACTCACCAGCTTCTCCAAGACAGAAGGATGGTCAATCTCCTCTTGTGAAATTACCTACCTCTGAAAACCCACTGGAAAGCTAGCTATGGGTCAGTTGTGATTCCACATTACACAAAAACAACAAAACCAGTGAAAGATTGATATTGTTGGAATCCAACTGGTAGCACTGAGTTAGTTTTGGGAGTGTGTGTGTGTGTGTGACCCTATCTAAGTAAAAGCTAAGAGTTACACTTTGTCAATTAGGCCAATAACAAATGAATGGTAGGAAGACATGGACAAGTATGATATAATAATTAAGAGAGATGTGTATTCTTGAACCTTCTACTTTAACTGGTTAGGTATCCAGGTATCACTAGTTATTGAGCAAAATTATAGTTATGATCATCATATGAGGATTGTTGTTGTTGTCGTTGTTATTATGTGCCATCGAGTTGCTTGCGACTCATAGTGACCCTATGTACAACAGCCCTAAACTCCACTCTGTCCTGTGCCAATCGCACTGTCTCTGACACTCCCATCCCAATTATCCCAGTCACTGAATCAATCCACCTCATAGAGGGCCTTCCTCTCCTGCACTGTCCCTCCACCCTCCCAAGCATGATGTTCCTCTCCAAGGACCGGTCTCTCCTCACAACATGTCCAAAGTATGTTAGATGGAGCCTCAGAATCCTTGCCTCCAAGGAGCCAACCAGTTTAACCCTTTCTAGGACGAATCTGTTTGTTTTCCTAGCAGTCCATGGTATTCTCAATACTCTTCTCCAGCACCACAGCTCAAAGGCATCAATTCTCCTTCTATCCTCCTTGGTCATTGTCCAACTCTCTGATGCATAACAAGTGATTGTGAAGACCATAGCCTGTATCAGACGCACCTTAGTCTCCAGAGAGACACCATTGCTCTTCAGTACTTGGGAGAGGTCCCTAACAGCAGACTTTCCCATGGCAATGCGCCTTTTAATTTCCTGGCTGCTGGTGCCAAGAATGTTGACTACAGAGCCAAGCAAACTAAAGCTGAGGATTAGATAGAAACAAATGTAAGCACATAAAACACTTCAATGACTCTATTAAATATGTCATTTCACTCTGGTAGAAATTCTGTGGCGGCTTTGGGAAGCAGAATTGTGATGGTATTTTTGGATTGTACCTTCTCTTTGTCGACGATATTTAATAACAACAACAACAACAACAGCAGCAACAACAACAGAGCTCAGTTGGCCCAGTGGAAAGAAAGTGATGTTACCAAGCCAAAGTTGGGTGATTTTAATCTGCGGCCCTCACATCTGGTTTTAATTGTTTTTGGTTAAACGTTCTTCTAAGTGACATAGCACTTGTCTGTCCATTTGCTGTACAAAGATAACTCATAGTTGATGTGATGCTAAAGACTGTGACACAGATGTGTCAAATGTGATAATGGTTACTGGTGATAGACAGTGTTTGGTGAAGATCCTGATTAAAACAAGCTTGGAAACAGGAGTGGCATCCAATTCTGAAACAGCTTGCCTATGACTTGACAGCACCTAATAACTTAACAACAACAACCTTCACTTACTCATTTTTTTTAGTTCAATGGTCTAAAGTTTACTGAATTCCTACTATATGACTGTAAATGCATAGATAGTTATGGCACATAGCCAAAAAAACCCCAGTCTCCATTCAAGGAATTCCCAAGTTAAAAAATATATATTTCATCTTAAGAATTTTTCATAGTTGTCTCTTCAAAGAATATACTATTTACTAGCACAGTTCAGCTAAGGAACATTGATTGTTTTGCACTGTGATCAAGTCCTATAGCTAATGTAAGCAGCAGGGAGGATCTGGACACTTTGAGGCAGGGAAGAAGCCACTCCCATAGTGGAACAACAGGCTTCCTGCTTTGTCATCAAGGCATTTTGGGGAAATAATTGCTGTCTAGCTTGATCACGTGGGACCCCTTAAGCTCAAGCAGCAGGGAGGACCAGGACACTTTGAGGCAGGCAAGAAACCACTTCCAGAAGGGAATAATGGGCTTCCTGCTTTATCATTAAGGTAACTTGGGGGGAAAAACTTTGTTAGGCTCTTGGCCCTATAGACCTCAGGCCGAAAAAGGAAGCACAAATATAGAACATTGAACAGACCCATCACAAAAGAAAAAATTGAAAATGTCATAAAAAAAATTTCCTCATAAGAAAAGTGTTGGAGCAGATGGCTTCACAGGTGAATTTTACCAAACATTCAGAGAGTATTTAGCACCAATTCTACTTAAATTATTTCAAAAAATTGAAAAAGGAGGAACACTTTCAGAGTCATTCTATGAGCAAGCATAACCCTAATACCAAAACCAGGCAAAGATATTACCAAGATAGAAAAAACGGATCAACATCTTTCATGAATATAGTTGTGAAAATCCTTAACAAAATCTTATCCAATATTATACAAAAGCACATAAAAAAATTCATCTTGACTAAGTAGGATTTATAACAAGTACTTAAGGTTGGTTCAACATAAGAAAACCAACATAATTCACCACATTAACAAATCGAATAACAAGAACCATATGATCTTAGCAATTGATGCAGAAAAGGTATTTGACAAAACTCAAAGCTCCTATCTTAAAATGACAACCTCTTCAGAAAATGATGTTGTCAAAATTGTACTTCTACCTTCATAAAGCTAAAACAGGATCCACATTTCACACCATACAGAAAAACCAACTTAAGGTGGATCAGAGACTTGGGAGTAAAGCCCCAAAACATAAAGTTCGTAAGAGACAAACTTAGATCAAGCATAGAAGGCCTAGTCTGTGGTATAAAGATACTGCCAAATACAACCAGAAATGCCTATATGTAGAGAAGATAAAATTGATGAAGGGGACCTTCAAAGATTAAATCCCTATGCACATAAAAAACTGTTTCCACTTTGAGTTGATTTTTGTGCATAGTGTGAAATGTGGATCCTGTTTCAGCTTTCTGCAGGTAGCAGTCCAGTTTTACCAGTACCATTTGTTGAAGAGGTTGTGATTTCCTCATTTGACAGGTTTTATTTTCTTGTTTAGGTATTATTTGATGGTAGATAGATGGACCCACATCTGGTTTTTCAATTCTGTTCTATTGGTCTATGTACCTGTCATTGTATTGTTCTTATTGTTGTTATGTGCCATTGAGTCGTTTGCACTCATAGCAACCCTACGTACAAGAGCCCTGAATGCCGTTCTATCCTGTGCCAACCCCGCTGTCTTAAACACATGTATTCCCACCACTCCACTCACAGAATCAATCCATCTCATCGAGGGTCTTCCTCTCCTGCGCCATCCCTCCACTCTGCCAAACATGATGTCCCTCTCCAAGGACCAGTCCCTCCTTGCAACATGCCCAAAGTATGTCAGATGAAGCTTCAGAGTCCTTGACTCCAGGGAACATTCTGGCTTCAGCCTCTCTAGGACAAACCTGTTTGTTCTCCTAGCAGTCCATGGTATATTCAACACTCTTCTCCAGCACCACAACTCAAAGGCATAAATTCTCTTTCTATGATTCCTATTCACTGTCCAACTCTCGGGGGCATAGCATGAAATTGCAAAGACTATAGCCTGGATGAGGCACACATTAGTCTCCAGCCTGATGTCATTGCACTTCAGTACTCTTGAGAGGTCCCTCACAGCTGACTTTCTCAATGCAATTCGTCTCCTGATTTCCTGGCTGCTGTTACCAAGAGTGTTGACTGTGGAGCCAAGCAAACTAAAACTGTTAACTATCTCAATCTCTTCACCATCCATACTGATGCTGCCAATTGTGCCAGTGGTGAGAATCTTTGTTTTCTTGATGTTGAGTTTCAATCCATATTAAAGACCACAGTCCTTAACCTTCTGCAGCAAACACCTCAGGTCCTCTTCAGTTTCAGCAAGCAGAGTTGTGTCATCTGCATAACACAGGTTGTTGATGATTCTTCCTCCAATCCTGATGCCACGTCCCTCCTCATACAGCCCAGTGTCTCGGATGATCTGTTCTGCATACAGATTGAAAAGGTATGGAGACAAAATACATCCCTGATGGACCCCTTTCTTGATTTTGAACCATTCAGTGTCACCTTGCTCTGTCTGACGACTACCTCTTGGTCCAAGTATAGGTTTCACATTAGCACGATCAAATGTTCTGGGATTCCCACTCTTCTCAGAGTCAGCCATAGCTTGTTGTGATCCACACAGTCAAAAGCTTTTGCATAGTCAATGAAGCATAGATAGACATTCTGGTATTCTCTGCGTTCTGCCAAGATCCATCTAACATTAGCTATATTATCCCTAGTACAATGACCTCTTCTAAATCCAGCCTGCACATCTGGCAGTTCTCTGATGACATATTGTTCCAAACATTTTTGGATAACTTTCAGCAGACTCTTGCTTGCATGTGATATCAATGATATTGTTCGATAATTTCCACACTCCGTTGGGTCACCTTTCTTTGGAATGGGAACAAATATTGATCTCTTACTGTCGGCCAGCTGGCTGTCCTCCAGATTTCCTGGCACAACGTAGTGAGCACATCCAGGGCAGCGTCTGTTTGTTGAAATAAATCAATTGGCATGCAGTCAACTCCTAGAGCCTTGTTTTTTGCCAATTCCTTCAGAGCAACTTGAACTTCCTCCTTCATCACGAAAGATTCTTGCTCATATGTTATTTCATGAAATTCTTCTGTGTCAGCCAATTCCTTATGACACAGTGACTCTTCCATCTTCTTTTTATACATCCTGGATCATTCAACATTAGACCCAAAGTATCCTTAAGTATTGCCACCGTGGCTTGAATTTGTTTTTCAACTCCTTCAGCTTAAGAAATGCTGAACGAGTCTGGCCCTTTTGATTTTCTGACTCCAGCTCTCTTCACATTTCATTATAGTATCTTGCTTTGTCATCTGGAGCTGCCTTTTGAAATTTTCTATTCAGCTCTTTGATTTCTTGATTTCTTCCTTTAGCTTTGGCTTCTCAGTGCTCTAATGCAATACACAGAGTCTCATCTGACATCCATATTGGTCTTTTTTTCTTCTTTAGCCTTTGTAATGATCTTTTGCATTCTTCATGGATGGTTTTCTTGATATCTTCCCAGAGCTCAATTGTTCAACGCTCATTGGTGCTCAAGTCCTCAAACTTGTTCTTGGGATGGTTTTGAAATTTGAGTGGGACAGACTTAAGGTCAAATCTTGGTTCCTGTGGAGTTGACTTAATTTTCCTCAACTTCAGCTTGAATTTGCATATGAGTAGTGCACCCAGCCTGCTTTTCACTGCTAATATTGAGCTTCTCCAGCAAATCTTTCCACAAATGTAATTGATTTGATTCCTATACATACCATCAGGTGAAATCCATGTGTATATCCTGCATTTATATTTCTTATAAAAGGTATTTGCAATGAATAAATCATTGAACTCTTATCATTCTGTCTCAGCCTCATTTCTTCACCAAGCCAATGTTTTCCAGCTACTGATCCTTCTTCCCAACTTTTGCATTCCAGCCACCCATTATTATTAATTCATCTTGATTGCATGTTTGAACAATTTCTGACTGCAAGGTTGGTAAAAATCTTCTATTTCCTCTTCTTTGGCTCTGGTTTTTGGTGCATATATTTGAATGGTAGTGGTATTCACTGGACTTCCTTGTATATGTATAGATATTATATTGTTGCTCACCTCATTGTATTTCAGGATAGATCTAGAAATGATTTTTTAAATTATGAAACCAACCCCATTTTTTTCTCACCTTTTCATCCCCAGCATAGTAAATCATATAATCATCTGATTAAAAATGTCCCATGCCAAGCCATCTAATCTCGCTAATAATAGAATTAGAGGAATCCTGATTACTTGAGACTTAGGACATCACATCAGGAGCTGGTCAATGGGAGACAGGTGTTGAATGTTATAAGCAAAAGCAGGAAGGGTTGATGGTGGAGTAGGGAAAGGGTGGATTAAAAAAAAAAAACCAAAATCCAACAAAAATCCCCAAACCCAAAACCAACCAAACATATAGCCTGGTGGGCAGCAACATTGAATATTGGTCTTTCTAACTGGTAAATGTTGTTCATTTACTCTTTTCTGTAGAATGCTTGTTTGTCAGATATTATTATATATATTTAATAATTGAGACAGACGAGGAAGAAGGATTGGCCATCCAATTCTGAAATTACAGGCCTGCGAAAATCCTATGTACAACAGAGCACACTTAGATTATGATTCGGACTAACAGACATGGCAATTGAATGTCATTGTATTAGTATTATGTCATTTTGATGACTACTGCTGCATAGTAGGTCTTGAGGTCAGGGCGTGCTATGCCTCTCACTTTGTTTTTGTTTTTTCAGAAGTGCTTTGCTTATTCAGAGTCTCTTTTCTCTCTAAACAAACATAAAAATTTCCTTTTTAATCTCCTTGGAAAATTAATTTGGTATCTTTATAGGGATTGCAATGAACATGTGGATTGCTTTTGGTAGGATTGTCATTTTCACAACATTGAGTCTTCTATGAACTTAGAGAAAGAACAATATTTATAGAACAAGGTTAAAGTCTTTTGTTTATGGTGTTAGTAATAGATTACACTTAACAACAACAACAACAACAACAAGATATATTGTAAAGCCCTTATCTTTTATTTTGGACTTCCATTGGTTCAGTGCTGTATAATGGCACTCTTGGTTCGGTTGAGGGTTTGTGTAGATTGTTTTCTTTATTTAAGTCTCATGTTTAGAGTTAAGAACTCCAGGAGGACACTTAAATTTAAGGCCAAGCCATTCTTTCCATTTTGGAAACTGGGTAGAGTGACTAGACTCTGTAAGAGGGCCTCTCTTGTTTTGGTTGAGGGTCATTGTGGAATGTTTGAGGGTTTCTGTTTGTTTGTTTGTTTGTTTTAATTATTAAATTTTATTAGTTTTAATGAACATTTACAGAGATTTTCGGTTCTCATTCATTCATTGTTGCACTGTTTACTCTACCCTCCTCCCCAGGTTGTTCTTCTAACCCCCTCGAATGTCTGTTTTAATTGTCCAATTGCCACAGTCCTTGTAAAAGCCAGTTCTGATTAATCTTCTTTGTCAGTGTGTCCTTTGCCATTCCCTAACACCCCTCCCTGAGAAAGACTTATAAGGAAAAGGGGATGGCGTATTCTCTTAGCTACTTCCTGCTGAAAAGAGACGCTGTGGGTTTCAGGGTGAAGATCTTCTCTCACTACTCTAAAGGGCCCCTTTGGCAGTAGGAAACACATAGAC
>NW_006400143.1:586801-589815 GCF_000299155.1 Elephantulus edwardii
TTTCTGGGATTCCAATGATGTGCATGTTATTTTTCTTGATGGTGTCCCACATTATTCTTACGTTTTGATGGCACAAAATTGAAGAGTATCCACAGTGAACATCTTGTCTGGTCTTTGTTTGATACAAAAAATTCTTTCAGACTTTTTCCATTGAGAATGATATTGACTCTTGGTTTTGCATATACACATTTCTCTATGTTGAGGAAATGTCCTTTTATTCCAATTTTGATGAATATCTTAATCAGGAACAGGTAGTGGATTTTATCAAATGCCTTTTCTGCATCAGGTACTAGGATCACATGATTCTTGTTTTTTGTTTTGCTAATGTGGTGGATTATGTTAATTGTTTTCTTTATGTTGAACCATCCTTGCACATCCCACTTGATCATAATGAATTATTTTTTTTAATTTGCTATTGGATTCTATTGGCTAAGATTTTGTTAAGGATATTTGTGTCTCTGTTTATGAGAGATATTGGTATACAGGGGGTTTTGGTAATATTTTGCTTGGTTTTGCTATTAGGGTTATGCTTGCTACATAGAATGCCTCTGGGATGGCCCCTTCTTTTGCTATTTTTAAAAAATATTTTAGATAGAATTGGTGGTAAATTTTCTCTAAATGTTTGGTAAAATTCAGTTGTGAAAACATCGGGGCCAGGACTTGTTTTATGCAGGAGTCTTTTTATGACTTGCTCAATTTTTTCTTTTTTGATGGATCTATTCAAGTGTTCTACATCTGACCATGTCAATCTGGGTAGGGCATGAGTTTCAAAAATTTGTCCATTTCCTCTAGGATTTCAAATTTATCTGAGTATGTTGTTGTTAAGTGCCATCGAATGATAGATGACTCATAGCTATCCTATGAACAAAAGTCTTGAACACTTGTATAACTTTCATCATTTCTCCAAGTTCATAGGGTTTCTGGAAGCAAGTTGTTTCACAAATCGATGGCACTCCTATTTCCAAGCTTGTTTTAATCAGGGATCTCTCCACCAAACACTGTCCACCATGGGTAACCATTATCGCATTTGACACATCAGTGTCACTGTCTTTAGCATCATAGCAACCACTAGTTATCTCTGTACAGAAAATAGACAGAGCGGTGCTGTACCACTTAGAAGAATGTATGATTAAAACAATTAAAACCAGGGCCTGAGTATAGCTTTTCATAATATTCTGATATTATACATTTAATTTCCTCTGGTTTTCTTAGGATATCACCTCCATCTTCCTGAATTGATTTATTTGTGCTTTTTTTTCTTTTGTAAAGTTTACCAATGGTTTAAGAATTTTACTGACCCTTTCAGAAAAAAAACAAAACAAAACAGCTCCTTGTCTTACTGATGCCTTCAATTGTTTTTCTGTTTTCTATCTCATTTATTTCAGCTCTTGTTCTTATCATTTCCTTCTTCTAGAGTCTGTGGGGTTAGATTGTTGTTATTTCTATTTGAAGATGTTGGGTTAGATCATTAATTTTGTTACTTTCTTCATTTTTTATATTTTCGCTTATTGCTATGAACAGCCTCCTGAGGACTGCCTTGGCTGTATCCCAGAGGTTTTGGTCAGTTGTATTTTTCATTATCATTTGTTTTGAGGAAATTTTTTTATTTCATTCTTTATTTCTTCTATAACCCAATTATGTTCTAATCAGGTGTTATTTAGCTTCCATCTTGTTGGCTTTAAAAGTTATTCTCTTATGGTTAATTTCTAGTTTTATGGGATTGTGGTCTCAGAAGATACTGTGTACTATTTCAGTGTTTTTCAATTTGTTGAGGCTTGCTTTTGGACCTAATATGTAATCAGTTATGTAGAATGTACCATGTGCATTTGAGAAGAAAGTTAACTGAGTTTTAGTTGGGTTCACTGTTCAGAATACATCCAAAAGTTTGAGTTGGCTGACTGTGTAGTTTTGCTCTTCTGCATTTTTGTTAAGTTTTGTTTTTTGGTTGTTTTTTTTTTTTTAGTTGCTCTATCCTTAGTGAGAGTGGTGTTTTAAAGTCTCCCACCATTATTGTGGAGCTATTTCTTTGTTCAGACGAAGCTTCAGAATCCTTGACTCTAAGGAGTGCTTTGGCTTCTCCCTCTCCTGGACAAACCTGTTTGTTCTCCTAGCAGTTCATGGTATATTCAACACTCTTCTCCAGCACCACAGCTCAAAGACATCAATTCTCTTTCTATCATCTCTATTCACTGTCCAACTCTCTGATGCATAGCACATAATTGCAAAGACTATAGCCTAGATCAGGCACACCTTAGTCTCCAGCCTGGCATCGTTGCACTTCAGTACTCTTGAGAGGTCCCTCACAGCTGACTTTCTCAATGCAATTCATCTCCTGTTACCAAGAGTGTTGACTGTGGAACCAAGCAAACTAAAACTGTTAACTATCTCAATCTCTTCACCATCCATACTGATGCTGCCAATTGTGCCAGTGGTGAGAATCTTTGTTTTCTTGATGTTGAACTTCAATCCAATCCATATTGAAGACTACAGTCCTTGACCTTCTGCAGCAAGCACTTCAGGTACTCCTCAGTTTGAGCAAGCAGGGTTGTGTCATTCATATAATGTAGGCTGTTGGTGAGTCTTCCACCAATCCTGATGCCACATTACTCCTTGTACAGCCCAGTGTCTCGGATGATCTGTTCTGCATACAGATTGAAAAGTATGAAGACAAAATACATCCCTGGCAGACCCCTTTCTTGATTTTGATCTGTTCTGCATACAGATTGAAAAGGTATGGAGAAAAAATACATCCCTGACAGATCCCTTTCTTGATTTAGAATATATCACCAGGGTGGCTGTGATCCTTTGGCCAGAGAGCATGATGCTATGTACATGGGAGTTGAGTTGTATTGTGTTGTGGTGGTCTCTGGAGAAAGGCGACTCTGGCTCAACAGAGAGAGAAAGAGAGAGAGAGAGATGAGCTGGCCCAGTGAAGAGAAAACTATGTGACCAAGACAAAGGTGGGTGACTTTTAGTTTGTGGCCCTCCGGCCAGTCTTTCATTGTTTTTGTTCA
>NW_006400143.1:592105-597102 GCF_000299155.1 Elephantulus edwardii
TCGTCTGACATACTTTGGACATGTTGCCAGGAGGGACGGGTCCTTGGAGAGGGACATCATGCTTGGGAGGGTGGAGGGACGGTGCAGGAGGGGAAGACCCTCTATGAGATGGATTGACTCGGTGACTGGGGTAATCAGGATGGGTGTGTCAGAGGCGGTGCAGTTGGCGCAGGATAGAGTAGGGTTTAGGGCTGTTGTCCATAGGGTCTCTATGAGTCGCAAACGACTTGACGGCACATAACAACAACAACAAATATATATATATTTTTTTTTTTGGTCTGGTTCTCTACCTCAAAGGCATTCCCATTATTTGTGGTGTCCATTGTTTCTTCCATCATTTTTACTTTCATTCATAGCTGTTTGAATGTCTTCTTATCAACATATATCACCTGATCATCTGCCTCTTGGCTCTGGGATATTCATGAGGTATCTAATATTATCTGATTTTTTTTAAGAAGGCTTATTTTGTATTTTCACATTGTTTGAATCTGCCTGCTGCTTTCTTAACATTACATGAAGTTTTTCTTGATACGTGTTAGGTGATTTTTATTGTGTCTGTGAAAGTTGTTTGTGATTCTTCTCTTTATAAGGCTATAATGTTTAGTCTATGGGGTGAACTATTCACTCTACTGTTAGTCCTTTCTGGGAAAATTTGCCTTTTCTAGAGTCCTTGAGATTCTCTCTGTTCTGCACTGCAGCCCTGTAGGAATTTCCCTTGAAGTATTCCCCTGACATCAACTTTATAGGTTTCTTTCATATATGAAGTGGGTGACTGATGTGACACTAGATGCTCTACTCAGTTTCTCATGCATCTTTTCTCCAGGAGCATAATGTCTTTCTTTTGTTTGGAGTGGCGTGAGATTAAAATCAGAGCTTCCAGCTCAAGCAGCTTCCATGCAGAGGATCTCATGTTCTCTCTCTCTCTCTCTCTCTCTCTCTCTCTCTCTCTCTCCCTCTCTCATGTTGTTGTTATGTACTATTGAGTGGCCAGTGACCCATAGTGATCCTATGTACAATATCCCTAAACCCTGCTCTATTCTGTACCAATCATATTGTGTCTGACACACCTATCCCCATTACTCCAATCACTGAATCAATTCCTCTAATTGAGGGTCTTTCTCTCCTGTGCTGTCCCTCTACCCTCCCAAGTATGACATCCCTCTCCAAGGACTGATCCAGCCTTGCAACATGTCCAAATTATGTTCAGAACCCTTGTCTCCAAGGAGCAGCCTGGCTTTACTCATGCCCCAATGAACTTGATTGTTCTTCCAGCAGTCCATGATATATTCAAAACTCTTCTGTGACACCACAGCTCAAAGACACCAGTTCTCCTTCTATCATCTCTAGTCATTGTCCAGCTCTATGATGCATAGCAAATAATTGCAAAGACCATGGCCTGTGTCAGACTCACCTTAGTCTCCAGACTGACATCCATTGCTCTTCAGTACTTTGGAAAGGTCTCTGACAGAAGACTTTCCCAATGCAACTTGTCTTTTAATTTCCCAGCTGCTGGTACCAAGAGTGTTGTTTATAAAGTGAAGCAAACTGAAGATATTAAAAATCTCAATCTCTTCACCATCTGTCATGATGCTGCCTTTGGCCCAGTGGTGAGAATCTTTGTTTTCTTGATGCTGAGTTTCAATCCATATTGAAGGCTTCAGTCCTTGACCTTCTGCAGGAAGTGCTTCAGGTCCTCCTCAGTTTGAAGAAGCAGGGTTGTGTCATCTGCATAACACAGATTGTTAATGTGTCTACCTCCAATCCTGATGCCATACTTTTCCTCATAGAGCTCAGCCTCTCAAATAATCTGTTCCACATATAGATTGAAAAGATATGGAGATAGGACACATCCTTGATGCACACTCTTCCCAGTTTGAACCATGCAGTGTTTCCTTGCTCTGTTCTGACGACTGCTTCCTGGTCCAAGTATAGGTTTTGCATAAGCACAATCAAGTGTTCTGGGATTCCCATTCTTCTGAGTTAGCTACAGTTTGTTGTGATCCACACAGTCAAATGCCTTTGCATAGTCAATGAAACACAGATAGCCATTCCTCTGGTACTCTTTACTTTCAGCCAAGATCCATCTTCATTTGCTACAATATCTGTAGTGCCATGTCCTCTAGCATAGAGAACCCAAAATAAAGGAAAACATACCAAATTAAAAGAGCTAAAGAGACGATTTCAAAAAAGCAGCACAGGAGAACAAAGCAGAGTATTATAATTCGTGGGGTGGTGGGGGTGATTGTGGTTGTTGGTGTTGTTAAGTGCCGTTGAGTCACAGGTGACTCATAGTCACCCTATGAAGGAAAGTCCTCAATGCTTGGGTGTCTCTCATCCTCTCTTCAGGTTCTTAGGGTTTCTGGGGTCAAGGTGATGGTGGTAGCCAATCCAAAACATAGCATCCTTCCTGTGTCTCTCTTCAGCTGTGGTTTTACTAATCCCTTCTCCATCCAACTTCTGAGATTATTTTGGACAACGTTTTTTTAAAAGTTTATTTTCTTTTCATTTATTTACTAAAATTTAGCTTTAGCTTCTTTTTCAACAACTTCATCAAAGGGCAAAACCACAGGATTGCACAATTTGGTGAGTGGAGGGAAGGGGTGAAGGAAATGGGAAGGATCTGACAGTCACCTGAAAAGTTAGGGTAATAGTGATGCATAAGCTCCAGTGGTAATTAGTTTTATAAAACAAACAATTCATGAGCAAGAAACTTTGGTAATGAAGAAAGAAATCAAGCTGCTTTGAAGGAATTGACAAAAAATAAGGTCCTGAGAATTGAAGGTATATAAATTGACATATTTCAGCAAACAGATGCTGCTGCTGCTGCTGCTCCCCTGAATGTGCTCACCAAGTTGTGCCAATAAATCTGGAGGACAACCGCCTGGCCAACTGACTGGAAGATGTCTGTATTTGTTCCTATTCCAGAGAAACGTGACCAGAGAGAGTGTGGAAATTATAAAACAATATCATTAATATCAAATGAAGCAAGATTCTGATGAAGATTATGCAAAAACAACTGGGATAGCACATCAACAGAAAATTGACTGATGTGCTGGCTGGGTTTAGAAGATGTCATAGTACTAGGGAGATTATAGCTAATGTTAAATGGATCTTAGTTGAAAGCAGAGAGTACCAGAGGAATGTCTGTCTTTCATTGACTGTGTATAGGCATTTGATTGTGTGGATGACAGCAAACTGTGACTGACTCTGAGATGAATGGGAATCCCAGAACACTTGATTGTGCTTATGTGAAACCCATACTCGGACTAGGAGGTAGTCATCAGAACAGAGCACGGAAACATTGCATGGTTCAGAATCAGGAAATGGGTGTGTTAGGGATGCATCCTGAATCATCCAGGAGGCTGGACTCTATGAGAAGGAGGGTGTCATGAGGATTGGAGGAAGACTTCTCAACAATCTGCGTTATGCAGATGACACAACCTTACTTGCTGAAACTGAAAAAGACCTGATGTACTTGTTGAAAAAGGTCGACTGCCGCCTTCAATATGGATTGAAACTCAACATCAACAAGACAAAGATTCTTACCGATGGGCCTATTGGCAGCATTGTTAAAGAGGGTGAAAATATTGAGATTGTTAACAGCTTTAGTTTGCTTGGCCTCACAATCAACAGTCTACTAGAAGCCAGGAAATAAAAAGAGGAATTGCACTGAGGATGTCTGCTGTCAAGGATCTCTCTAGAATATGAGAAAGCAGCGATATCAATTTGGAGACTAAGGTGAACCTGATCCAGGCCATAGTCTTCACTATTATGTGGTACACATCAAAAAGTCAGACAGTGACTAGGGATAAGAGAAGGAGAATTGATACCTTTGAGCTGTGGTGCTGGCAAAGAGTATTGAATATACTTCTAGGAGAACTAACAGGTTCATCCTGGGGTGGGGGGGGGGGTTAAACCAGGCTGTTCCTTGGAGGTAAGGATTCTGAAGCTCTGTCTGACATACTTTGGGCATGTTGCAAGGAGGGACCACTACTTGGAAAAGGATATTATGCTTGGGAGGTATATGTATGGAGGGACAAGAGGGAAAGACCCTCAATGAGATAGATTGTTTCAGTGACTGAGGTAATGGGGGTAAATGTGGCAGAGACAATAAAGTTGGCTTAGCACAGAGCAGGGTTCAGAGCTGTTATACATACATATGAGTCATAAGTGACTTGACAGCCCATAACAACAACAACAAAAACAATAACAATAACAATGCATGGGAATGATTATATGAGATATGAATGAATGAAAAATAGCGTGAATGAAAATATCGAACTTTGTAATGGAATTTTTTTTAAATGCAACAAAAAACCTATCTTTGCTAATTCTAACTTTTCTCTCACTAAACACAATGTATTACTTTCAGTCTTCATCTTAACCCCAGGTGATGTAGTAGTGTGTTTTATGTTTGAGCTGGTAACCCTACAATATAGGCATATTGAGTCTGGCAACATCTCTGAAGAATAAAACTGTGCAGTTTCCTCTTACAGCTGAAGGAAACAACTGTGACTCCAGTGGGTTTGCTTTAAGCTACAGTTGGGGACAAACAATCATCTTAGGTTCCACTTCCAACTCTACCAAGCAATAAAAGTGAAACTCCTCCACACTTCGCTCTCATGCTACCCTTTCTTACTAGGCCATGACTTCCTGGCTTTCATCTTCTTTAAATATTTCTTCTATCTCATTCTCTCTTTTTTTATCTCTCTAGAATTTTAATTACACTGCTGTTAGACTATAACTAAGGAGGACAGAAGAATTGATGCCTTTGAGTTGTGTTGCTGGAGAAGAGTACTAAACCTACCATGGATTGCCAAGAGCAAAAACTGGTCTGTCCTAGAGAGGGTGAAACCAAGTTTCTCCTTGGTGGCAAGGATTCCCCTCTCCCCAAAATGCTTGGCTATATTGCAATGGTTGTTTCATTTTTGTAATCTCCAACTAAACATTTCCTAACCATTGTTAAAAATATAGTGACTAACTGGTTTCTTTTAAAA
>NW_006400143.1:603160-609333 GCF_000299155.1 Elephantulus edwardii
TTATGCAGCAGCACCCTGTGTGTTAAGGGTCACACAGATGTGGGTTGCAGGGGGGTCACACAGTGTCGGGTAGTCTTCGTTCCTCTGGGGTCTCACAGTCTTCGCTCCTCTGGAGTTCCGTGGTAGGTGGCTGGCTGTTGTTCTTCCCGGGTCTCTTCCAGGTCCCTCTCGCGGTGGAATCTCGTCTGGCGGCGGCGTTCTCCCGTCTGGCGGCAGCGTTCTCCCGTCTGGGGGCCTCGCTCTCGCGCTGAGGCCTTTACAAAACATTTTATAAATATTTTTTATAAAATGTATACAAAGCAATTTAAAATAAGACACACTATATAAATGAAGGTATTTAAGCAAATAAAGCCCACAGCACACTGAGAGTGAGCGACATGTCTTCTTACAGACAGTCAAGTCAGTCTGTATGGCCTCCCTAAATTCTTCAGAGCTTTCTTCTTCATTTTAAAATTTATTTTTAGACAGCGCTTAACGACACCGAAAATCAAATGCTTAATAACAAATTCACTTGCTTCCACAACAATGGAAAGGGGGAAAAAGAAATAGAGGGAGGGGAAAGGAAAAAGGAAGGAAAAATGATTTTGATTTTTGTTACTGAATACAAGTAGTCCTAAAAGATTACTCTGCTGCTGATTGCTGTCAAGTCAAGCATGATTCAGAGACCCAGTGAACAAAACCGAAGCCTTTTCTATAACTATAGTTATTTATTAAAGCTCATAGAGTTTTCTGAGGCATGTTGTTTAGGAAGTGGATGCCACTCTTGCTAATGAATCTGAAACCTGCATGTGACCTAATGAGGTTGACCTCTCTCTCCTTCACTGCAGGGGGCTCCAAGTGCAAGCTAGGACCCATGCATATAACCTAATCATAGGAGCAAAATACATCTTGAAATCTTAATTTTTGCACTATCTAGAATCTTTTAGAGGCAATAGATTTTGAAAGTCTGTCTCACATGTTTGGGCACATGGCCAGGAGAGACCAGTCCTTGGAGAAGGACATCATGCTTGGAAGGCATAGGAGAGGAAGGAGGAAGACTCCTGATGAGATAGATTTACACAGTAAGTGGGTAATGGGGTAAGCTGTGTCAGAGTCAGTGAGTGGCTCAGGACAGGGCAGGCTTCACAGCTGTTGTACATAGGATCACTATGAGTTGATGCTACATAATGAGCACTGTTAAACCATTTGGTACCTTTCTTTCTGAGTTTTCATTGTCTTCAGTGTTTTTTTTTCTGCATTTTTAATTTTGCTCAGAAAAATGTCTATTAGAAGCTTTGGTGACCTAGTGGCAAGACACTTCACTGTGATCTCAAAGGCGTGAGGTTCGAGGTCACCAGCTCTTCTAGGGGCAAAGGATAGGAAATCTTCTTCCGGTCATTTACTGCCTCTGAAAACCTGTTGGAGGGTCAGCTATGGGTCAGTTCTGACTCTACTGTATGCAACAACAATAACAATAACAATGTCTACTGAACTATCTTGAAGTTTACTGATTCCCCCCACCCCCTTCCCTTTGCTTTGCCTGTTATGAGAACAAACAGGTTTGTCCTAGAGAGGGTGAATCCAGGCTGCTTCTGAAGCTTCATCTAACATACTTTGGGCATGTTGCAAGAAAAGACCAGTCCTTGGAAAGGCACATCATGCTTGGAAGTGTGGAGGGACAGTGCAAGAGAGGAAGACCCTCAATGAGATGGATTGACTCAGTGACTGAGTCAATGGGGTAGGTGTGCAGTGATAATAAATTAGGCACAGAATAGAGCAGAATTTAGAGCTGTGGAAAATAGGGTCACTTTAAGTCATAAGTGAATCAATGGTACATAAAAACAATAACATGTCTATAAAGGTTTTCTTCACTTTTTAACTATTGCATTTTTGTATTATTATTCCATCTTGACTACTGCTTATAGTTTCTATCTCTATGTTGAAATTGCTCATCTGATCCCACTAGAGAATCTAATATATTAATAATGTTGTTGTTATTATGTGCTATTGATATGACTTACACTCATAGCCACCCTAGTAACAGTAGCTCTGAACCTGCACTATCCTGTGCCAATCTCACTGTCTCTAGCACACTTGATCCTCTTGCAACAGTTACTGTGTCAATCCATCTCATTAAGGAGCTTCCTCTCCAAGGATTATGTCCTTGTCCAAGGACTGGTTCCTGCTAGTAATAAGCCAAAAATATGTGAGACAGCACTTCAAAATCCTTGTCTCCAAGGATCAATGTAGTTTTACTCTCTCCAGGGGAGATTTGTTTGCTTTCTTGGCAGTCCATTCAATACTCTTTACCAGCACAACTCCAAAATACCGATTCTTCTGTCATCCTTGGTTATTGTTTAGCTTTCAGATGCATAACAAAAAATTATGAAGATGATGGCCTGGATCAGACATACTTTAGTCTTTATACTGAAGTTATTGCTCTTTAGCACTCTAGAGAAATCCCTGACAGCAGAGTCTCCTAAAGCAATTTGTTTTTGATTTCCTGACTGCTGATACTAAGAGTTTTGCTTCTAGGATCCAAGCAAATGAAGTTATTAACAATCTCAGTCTCTTCTCCAGCTATTATGGTGCTGCCAATTGGCCCAGTGGTGAGACCTTTGTGTTCTGGATGTTGAACTTCAATCCATATTGAAGACTGCAGTCCTTGACCTTCTTCAGCAAATGCTTCCAGTTCCCCTCACTTTCAGCAGGCAAGGTTGTGTCATCTGCGTAATGCAGGATGCTGATGAGTATTCCTCCCATCCTAATGCCATATTCTTCTTCATAAAGTCCAAACCCCCAAATGATTTGTTCTACATATAGAGTAATCATGTTGTTGCTGTTATGTGCCATCAAATCACTTATGACTTATAGTGACCCAATGTTCCACAGCTCTGAAACCTGCTCTATTCTATGGCAACATTATTGAGTCAGACACACCTACTCCCACCACCCCAGTGACTAAATCAGTTGATCTCATAAAGGGTCTTCCTTTCTTGTGTTGTCTTTCTACTCTACCAAACATGATGTCACTCTCTAAGGACTGGTCGCTTCTTGCAACATGTGCAAAGTATGTCAGATGAAGCTTCCGAATTCTTGCCTCCAAGGAGCCACCTAGATTCATCCTCTCTAAGATGAATTTGTTTATTCTCCTAGCAGCCCATGGTATATTCAACACTCTTCTGCAGCATTCCACATTTTATAATCTTAACATCTGAGCTACCTATATGTGTAGTTCCACTGATTGCTTTTTTATTTTTTGCCCTTGCAAATGCTTTTTAAACTTTGTTTAGTTTTGTTTTGTCAATAGATATATAACATGGTACATGGTGTGATAGATACATTTTATGCTTGTAAATAAGTATATCTTTCTTTCTGCTCAGTCTTTGGTGTTGAAGTTGTGTTAATCTCATAGAGCATTGGAGATGAACTTTGTTATTGCTGGAGCAGCATAGGCTTCAAATTCTTTTAGTGATGCTTTGAGTTTTGGATAAGGAATGATCTGACAGAGGAATTTTTCTCAGAGTCTCTATTCAGCTATTATTTTTACTTGAGCCTTGTTGGCATTTTGGGGGACTGTTCTCTGCTATTGTATTTCACTTTAGTCTTAAGTCAGAACTAGGAGCCCAGGTCTGGAGTTTGATCCTCACAAGTTGTTTCTGCACCTTCTCTAGCTATGTGTCAGATCATCTTGGTTTTTCCACTGTCACTTCAGAAGTCAAACTCAAGAGAAAATGTCCTACTGTTGGGTAACTTCTGAATCTTAGTGACAATCTATTAGTTTCCAAGGATGTAAATGTCAGTGGGAAGAAATTTTCAATTGTTCTCCTGTGGAGTAGCTAGTGGTTTCAAACTGCCAAGCTATATGCTATTTCACCAGTGCTCCAACCTCGGAGTTTATTGTTATGTGCCATCAAGTCACCTGTGACCCATAGTGAGCATACAGCAGCTCTGAAGTCTGCCGTATCCTGAGCTAGTCTCACTAATTCCGACACACCAACACCTATTGCTCCAGTAACTACATCAATCTATCTCATCTGGAGTCTTCCTTTCCTGTGCTATCCCTTCACCCTTCCAAGTATGATATCATTCTCCAAGGACTGGTCTCTCCTGGCCACATGCCCAAATTATATGAGATAGAGCTTGAAAATCCTAGCTTCCATGGAGAAACTTGGTTTCATCCTCTCCAAGACAAACCTATTTGTTTTCTTGACAGTCCATGGCATGTTCAAGACTCTTCTTCAGCACCACAATTCAGTGGCATCAATTCTTCTTTTGTCATCCTAATCCTTGTCCAGCTCTCTGATGCATAACAAGTAATTTGTAAAGGCAATGGCTTGGTTTAAGTGCACCTTAGTCTCTGGACTAACATCATTGCTTTTCAGCATTCTGGAGAGGTTCCTGACAATAGATTTTCCCAGTGCAATTAACCTTTTGATTTCCTTATGCTGGTGTTAAGAATGTTGATTGTGGAGCATAGCAAGCTGTAATTGTTAACAACTTTAATCTCATCTCCATCTATCATGGTGCTTCCAATTGCCCCAATGGGAGAATCTTTGTCTTCTTGAAGTTGAATTTCAATCCATATTAAAGACTACAGTCCTTGACCTTCTGCAGCAAGAACTTCAGGTCTTCTTCAGTTTCAGCAAACAAGGTTGTGCCATCTCCACAACGTAGGTTGTTGATAAGTCTTCCTCCAATCCTGATGCCACATTCCTCCCATAAAACCTTGCTTCCTGAATAATTTGTTCTGCATAAGGATTGAAAAGGTATGGAGACAGGATGCATCCCTGACACACTCCTTTCCTGATTTTGATCTATACAGTGCTTCCCTGCTCTGAGGACTGCTTCCTGGTCCAAGTCTAGGTTTCACATGAGCATAATCAAGTTTTAGGGGATTTCCATTTTCCTCAAGGTTAGCCACAATTTGTTGTAATACAAACATTCAAATGCTTTTGCATAGTCATAAAAAACAGATAAACATTCCTTTGGTATTCTTTGATTTCTGCCAAGTTTCATCTGACAATGGCAATAATGTCTCTAGTATAATAGATAATACCTCATTACAATCTTTCTACATTCCTCTTCTAAATTCAGGCTATTTTTCTGGTAGTTCACTGTCAGTGTACTTTTTTTAAAAAAATTATTTTTTTTTATTTTTTTAAAATTTTATTATTTTTGTGTGAGTGTACCGTCAAATCAGATCTGACTGGTACAGGAGGAGATTGTCTCTTCTTCCCCGGCGGAGCCTCTGGTGGATTCGAACTGTGCGCCTCTGGGATTGTAGTTGCAGCTCTTTACCACTAGGCCACCAGAGCTCCCCTGTCAGTGTACTTTTACAGTCGTTTCTGGATAATCTTCAGCAGGATTTTGCTAGTGTGTGATTTTAGCGATATTATTCAATAACTTCCAAACTCTGTCTGGTTGTGTTTTCTTAGAGTGGGAATAAATACGGATCTCTTCCACTCAGTTGATTTTGTTTGGGTTTTTTTGTTTGTTTGTTTGTTTGTTTGTTTTTGGTTTTTTTTTTTGTTTTGGTTTTGTTGGCTTCTCACTATAGGCACAATGTGTTCCCACAAACACTTCCAGGCTACTGGAGTTGTGTGCATTTCCCCCAGATCCCTGGCAAACCATAAGGCTTGTTTTGGGGTGAGGTAGGCATTACCAGTGAAGGAGGAATTCCACTTTGGTTAGTGTTCTCTTCTTTAACCAAAGCCACAAGAAAAATGTTTTTTTTTAGAATTCTTTCGGATCTTCTTTGTCGGTTATGATTTCTGACAGAAAAGTCTACAAAAGGGTGAAAACCACCTGTGTATGAAGGCCCTGCCGGCTTCACTCTGTCATCATTGTGCACATCTGGCCCTTAGCAATTCATTACACCATTCTGTTTGAATCTTCTTACCAGCTTGTAGGATGTACAGTGGCTGACCAAGACAAACGAATGTGTTGTATTTTTTCCTTTAAGTATCTCTCCCTCTTCAGATTTTAGGTTAGCCCTTATAAACTCCTCTGAAAGAGTCAAGACAAATAATTAATTTTAATTTGTACAATATTTTCTTATTTTTTTTAAAATTTAGGTTGTTTATTTTTCATTTCAATGAACATCTACAGAGATTTTGGGATTCCATTCATTCACTGTTGCACCCTTCTCCCCTCACAAACCCCTCCCCCCTCCCCCCCATTTGCTCCTCTCC
>NW_006400143.1:609697-619706 GCF_000299155.1 Elephantulus edwardii
AGAGATTTTGGATTTCCATTTAATCATTGTTGCACTTTTCTCTCTGTCCAACCCTCCACCCCCCAGTTCGCTTTTCTCTTTGAAAAGTAAAAGAAAAATTCCCTCATTGGTATATAATCCCCCTGCACTAATGCTGTATATGCATGGTACTTAAAAAATTATCCTTGGTCTTATGAGTAGGATGGTTTCTAGGAAATCCACCAAAGTGGGTTTTGAAAGTCAAAGTAACACCCAGGAATCTAGGACAGAAGGTATTACTTCTGTCAAAGCATATTATTTACTTGTTGAGTAATATGCATCATGATCAGTGAGTACTGGATGTTCACGAGAAGACCTATCAGGGACTGTCCTGCTCATGGTATTTTGACATTATATAGAATTATTGCTTCAGAATTCAATATGACAAATATTGAACTGTTAGAGAATCACAAATTGAGAAATACTAAAGATTCTTCACTTTGACCCATAAAATTAGTCTTCTCTCACCTCACAAAGTATTTACAACAGTGTCACTATAAAGAAAAAAAATGTATTAAAATGTTAATTAAATGTGTTTTAAAAGACATTAAATACGTTTTATACATTTATTTTGTTGTACTATAAAAGTAAAAAATATATTTATATAAAAATAACAACCCACCTATGTACTACAACCACGGTAACCAGTAGTTTAAAAATAACAATTCTAGTCCTCATTCATGCTACTTCTTCATTGCTGGTCAACTAGAAGTTCTGTGTCAGATGGTCATCACTCTGAGATTCAAGGTCTCAGAGTGTTTCTGGTGATAATGGCCCACAAAAGACAAGTTCTGAATATCTTTACAATTAAATGTTCCAACTTGAAAATTACAGGTGGAACTCAGCTTATGGATATTGTTGAGAAGAGGTGATCTCAAGCTGATTTTGATTCATAGAGACACTATAAACAACAGATCTGAACCTTGTCCTATCCTGTGCCATATTTACCATCTCTGATGTACTGGAGACCATTGTCTCAGTGACTGTGTCAATCCATCTTGTTGAGATCTTCATGTTCCACCTTTCCCAGAGTAATATCGTTTTCCAAAGATTACCTTCTCCTGACAACATGCCTGAAGCAGGTGTGACAAAGTTTCACCATCCTTGCCTCTAATTGAGTACAGGGAGCTATATCATAAACATCCATTTATAATGTCTTCTTTAGACGTATAAAAATATTTAATTCTAGGATTAGATAAATTCCATAGTAATAGCAACAAAGTTGGCATAGAGTTCATGCTACTATCATAATCTCTCAATAGTAATTCCTCAGGGAGCTCTGGTGGCCTAGTGGCAAGAAGCTGCTCTGCAATCCCAAAGGTGCATGGTTCAAATCCACCAGATGCTCTGCTGGAGGAGGAGGGGCAATCTCCTTCTGTACCAGCTGGGTCAGATTTGATGGCACACAAGTTAAAAAAAAATAGCAACTAATCATAAAATCTACCTAATAATTTAATGTCTTAATGTTTTGTTAGACTTTATTATAGATGGAGAAAGTATTGAAGCTGTCAATGATTTCATCTTGTTTAGATCAATAATCAACACACTTGACAGTAGTAGTCAGGAAATCTGGAGGTGTATTGCATTGAGCAAGTTCTCCTCAGGGACCTCTCCAAAATGTTGAAGAGCAATGACGTCATTTGAAGACTAAGGTGTGCCCGATTCAGACCTTGGTTTTCTCAATCACCTGCTATACTTCAGAGAGCTAGATAATGAATAAGCATAAAACAAAATTGATGCCTTTGAGTTGTGGCATTGGAGTAGAGTACTAAATATGGCATGGATTGTTAAGAGAACAAACAGATATGCCTTTGGACAAGTACAGCCAGAGCAGAGTGCTTCGTGGAGGCAAAGCTAACAAAGCTGCATCTTTCATACTTTGGACATGTAATTGGGTGCAGCTATTCATTGGAAAAAGACCTCATGCTTAAAAAGAAGGATGGGTCAGCAAAGGAGAGGAAGGCTCTCAGTGAGATGTATTGACTTGGTAACTTCAGCTTTAGTATATCAGATATGATGTGGATAGCACAAACAGGACAGGGTTCAGGTTGACTGTTCCTAGGGTCCTTATAAGTTATATTTAACTTAATGGCACCTAAGAACATGTCACATGATAACAAAAAAGTTATTTTCATAAATAAAGACCTTGGCTCCAAGATATTGCCTGCATACTAAGCACCACAACAGTACTTACCAGAGTCATTAAAAATAACTATGAGATATCATTTCATCCCAGTAACAACAGCAAAGTTCAGTAGAGTAGCAAACAACAAATGCTGGCCTTGTTGTAAAGAAATTGGAATCCTTACTCACTGTTGGTGGGAGCATAAAATGGTGCAACCACTATCAAAAGTAGTACATTTCCTCAAAAAGTTGAAAATAAAAATACCACTTGACTCAGCTATTTCACTACTAGGAATATACCCTAAAAAAACTAGAGCTGTAAATCAAACAGATATATACACACTCGTGTTTATTGCTGTGTTATTCACAATAGCAAAAAAAGATGGAAGTAACCCAAACATCCATCAAGAAATGAATGGATAGGAAAACTATGCTAAATTCACACAATGGGATACTATGCAGCACTGAAAAACAAAGAACTAATAAAATATTATACAACATGAGTGACACTGGAGGACATTATACTGAGTGAATATCTCAGTCACAAAAGGACAAATAATGCATAACACCACTGTTCTAAAATAGGATTGACATGGAGTGGGGGGAAATGAAGAAAAGAGGGGATAAATTATGACTACTGCATTGGAACAGATGAAGAAAACAATTGTTTAAAAGGATAATTAGGCATTATATCCACAGTCAACACTCTTGGCACCAGCAGCCAGAAAATGACAAGACATATTACGATGGGAAAGTCTGCTGTTAGGGACCTCTCCAAAGTATTGGAGTTTAATGGTGTCACTCTGGAGACTAAGGTGTGCCTGATACAGGTCTTTGCAATCATTTGCTATGTGTTAGAGAGCTGGAAAATGACTAGAGGGGATAGAAGGAGAATTGAAGCCTTTAAGCTGTGATGTTGGAGAAGAGTATTGATATACCATGGACAACTAAGAAAACAAACACGTTCATCCTAGAGAGGATTAAACCAGGCTGCTCCTTGGAGGCAAGGATTCTGAGGTTTCATCTGACACTTTGGACATGTTGCAAGGAGAAACTGACTAATCCTTGGAGAAGGACATCATGCTTGGGAGGGTGGAGGGACAGCACAGGAGAGGAAGACCCTCTGTGAGGTGGATTGATTCAGTGACTGGGGTAATCAGGTAAGTGTGTCAGACATGGTGAAACTGGCATAAGATAGAGCAGAGTTTAGTGCTGTTGTACATAGCAGGCAACTCAACAGCACATAACAACAACATGTTATGACAACATGTACGACAACAGCCCAGAATAAGAAGTACATTGCAAAGAGAACTGGGGAGTGGAAAGGAGGGAGGTTATTGTAAAAAAATGAATTAATTTTTTTTAAGTGAATTTACTACTCTGCCTCCAGGAGCCAGGCAAGCCAGGCTTGGCCTAGGGTTTAAGGCAGCAGGAGGCTTCAAGCCCAAAAAGAGGAAGAGGGGAAAGGAGGCGGCCATATCTCCCAGGTTTGCTCCTCCTAGGACTCCACAGAAAGCGATCTACCAAGCCAAAGGTGGGTGACTTTTAATCCGTGGCCCTCAGGCCTGTCTTTTATTGTTTTTGTTCAGACATTCCTCTAGGTCGTATAGCCCTGGTGTACAAGTTATCGTACTGCGGTCACTTGTGGTTGCTGTGACACTGTGACATTGATGTGTCAAATGTGTTAATGGTTGGCTACGCAATGCAGACAGAGAGTGGGGTGGAATTCCCGATTAAAACAAGCTTGGAAAGAGGAATGGCATCCACTTCCATAGTAGCTTGCCTCTAGAAACCGTATGAACCCGGACAGAGGATGAAAGGCACCCAAGCGTCAAGGACTCCTTCATAGGGTCACTATGAGTCGCCTGCTACTTGACAGCACTTAACAACAACAAAGTGAACTTGGAGAAGGGGAGGGCATAAAATGTGCAAAAATGAATGAATGAAAATCTAACTTTCCTGTAAACTTTTGTTAATATCACAATTAAAATTGAACAAGTGTATTTAAAATAGTCTTTCATTCATTGTCGTTATGAGAAAACAAGAAGAACAAGGTCTTGTGGAATTTTAGTGGCCTAGTAGATTGGAAGTTCTACTGTCAACCCTAAGTTGAGCAATTTGACCCCACCAGTTGCTATGTGGGAGAAATATGAACAGTCTCCTTCCATGTGATTTACAGGTTGTTCTGAAAACCTGCTGGAGGCTCAACTATGGTCACTTCTCATGATGACAATGAGTTTGAGTTTGCTTTATTTGGTGAGAAATACATGACTATAAAATGCATACCATTTCCTCAGTTGATACCAAGTTACTCCTCAATTCTTTCACATATTTCTTATGCATAAATATAATTAAATTATCTCACACATACAAAATTATTTGAGCCATGCTTCTTCCATAGTAATCACTGGTTAAATGTTGATTGTTATTTTTATTACGATTACTAACTCATATGTAATAAGCTATTAATTCATGACTAACAAGTGAAGCATACACATAACCTGTAGATATTCTAAAGTGTAATTTGTTTTAACAAATTTAATATAGTGTTCTCTGTGGGAAAAACATTTTAAGGTATAAAGAATCTACTATATTCTAATTTTCTTATTTAACACAGAACAAGAAAATAGAAGTGACCAAGAAAATGTATTTTAAAGCTCTTTGTTACTGTACCTCTATATGAATATCTCCACTACCTAGAAAGGTAAATAATGAGAAGTACTTATAATTTTTGTTCATTCTGCCATGAAGATTCACAAGTTAAAATAGCTTCATCCTCACATTGGGGTTGCCTTCAGACTATTAAAAATCACTTGCAAAAATATAAAAGTAATTAAGGAAATACTTTATTTTTAAAATAACATATCCAATAGGCTGTAATGTCCTTTGTGTTGTTATATATCATCTATGTATCATTCATTCCATTCACTTAAATTATCTTCTTCATGCACAGGCATTTCTGTTGGTGATTGGTCAAGAGAAGTTGAATCTTTGTATCTCATAGAACTAAACTCAGACTGTATCTCAGTTGTTGAGGATTTTGCCCCCCATAAGGCCTTGATGGCTGCCCTGGAAGGAAAAAAAAAACACCAAAACACTAGTTGAAGTTAAAATTAAAATCATATTTATATTTAGGATTTCTATATTGAGACACCTGTTTTTCATGATATTTTCTGTAGTGTCTCAGATGCAATGCAATAGTAGATGGACCTCAAATGTTCTAGGGTATAATATTAATGCTTCAATTATTATACATATCCTGACATAAATTAATTAGTTGGCTAAAACAAGTTGCAGAGTTATGAGAATTATAATTAGACATATAAATAATCAATGCATTTTTTAAAACAACTATAATGTAAAAGTGTAAAAATTGCAACCAAATTTCTTCTTATGGCTAGGAATACAAAGCATGAAAATGTTTTTAAAAAAATACCCATGTAAGAGTTAGGACAACCTGAATTAAAACAGTCACAGAAAGAAGGAATGAAGTGGGACATTTCATAATCCATACAGGAAGCATGATGAACAAGGCTTTCCTCTTCTTTGGAAAAGAGAAGGGAAGATATCAACCAATGGTGCCATAGTGAAGATGGCTTGTTCACCTACCAGTTTATAATTATGAAGATCAATACAAAGATCACAAATATACAGATAATGACTCCTATGGTCAGCACAAAAACCAGGACTGCATCAGTATTTGGTCGGCCAGATCTTGTCATCTGCAATTCTAGAGGACAAACACACACCAGATGATTATAACTATTAGGGGTGAAAGGGAGGTAGAAAAGATTAAATGATATCTAGATGCAAATTATAGGTAGTTTCAAAATCAATTCTAGAAAAATACAGGAAAAAAACAGTACAAAGAAAGTTACTAATGAACTGGGCCGTCTGCAGGCTTGTGTCAATCCAGATCACCAAAGTTCTTGTCCTTTTGATGACCCTTCATCTTCCAAGAATACATATGACGATCCTTGCCTCTAAGAAGCACCCTGCTTGCACTTCTAAGACAAATTTGTTGTTTTGAGGATCCACAACATATTCAACACACCTTGACAATATAATAATTCAAAGGTATTATTTTTTCTTCAGTATTCCTTATTCATTGTACAATTTTCACAAGCATATGTAACAGAAAATACAAAGCTTGGGCCAAGTGCACCTTAGGGGTTTTTTGTTTGTTTGTTTGTTTTTAAAATTTATTTATAAATTTTAGTGAAAGTTTACAGAGACTTAGGATTTCCAGCCATTCATTGTTGCACTTTTCTCCCTGCCCACCCCCTCCCTCCAAATCACTCTTCTTGAAAAGTAAAAGAAAAACTCTTTCATTGTTATGAAATTCCTCCCTCCAAGGTCACTCCACTATTCAGCCTTCACTCTGGACTTCTGTAATGACAAGAATACAGATTCATATGTCCCTTTTAAACAGATCTCTCCCTCATCTGTTTCAATGCAATATACATCATTCCTCTCCTTCTTTTCCATCTTCCCTCAATCATGATGTCAGTCCTGTTTTACACAGTGGTGGTGCTATGCAATATTTGTTCTTTTTTGCACCTTAGTTTTCAAACAGAGCTATTATTGTTGTTATTTTGTGCTGTCAAGTCAATTACAACTCATAGGGACTCTACAAACAACAGATCTTGCCTGATCCCGCAACATCCCATGATCTCCTTCGTGCTCAAGCCCATTGTGTCAATCCTTCTCATTGAGGGCCATCCTCTTGCTGGGCTGCCCACGTATGACCAAGTATTTGAGACAAAGTTCTGCCACCCTGAGCAATACTTTGGATACATTTCCTCCAAGACAGATTTGCTTGTTTTTTAGCAGTCCGTGGTATATTCACTACTTTTCTCCAACACCACATTACTTAGTAATACTCTAAAATATTTGTAAAAACTTAATTCTCCTACTGAGGGACACCTAGAATTTTCCAGTTTGGGATATTATGTAAATATTATGAAGCTGTTATGAATGAAAAAAGGAAACATATTTGACTGTGTGGATCATATCAAACTATTGCTAACTTTGAAAACAATGGAAATCCCAGAACATTTAATAATATTCACAAGAAACCTATACTTAGATAAAGAAGCAACTGTGTGAACAGAGCAAGGGAACACTGCAAGGTTAAAAATCATGAAAGATGTGTGTCAGAGTTGTAATCTTTCTCCATATCTATTCAACCTATATGTTAAGCAAATCATTTGAGAAGCTTGAATCTATGAAGAAGAATGTGGCATCAGGATCAGAGGAAAACACATCAATTTGTTTTGTGCAACCTTGTTTGCTAAAAGTGAGGAGGACTTGAAGTACTTGCTGCAGAAAATCAAAGACTACAACTCTCAGTATGAATTTCATCTCAACATCAAAAAGACAAAAATCTTCACCAATAAGTAACAAACATTGTGATAGAGAAATCAATAAGCAACACTTATCATGGAAGATGGAGAGAAAATTGAAATTGTCAATTATTTAATCTTCCTTGTGTCCATAATCAATACATGAAGCATTTGAGAAGAACCTGAAGCATTTGCTGCAGAAGGTCAAGTGACTGCAGTCCTCAATGTGGATTGAAGCTCAACATCAAAAAAACCAAGATTTTCAGTGGGACAGTTGACAGTATGATGACAGATGGAGAAGATACTTTGAGGTTGTTAACAATTTCAGCTTGATTGGATTCACAATCAACACTCTTAGCACCAGAAGTGAGGAAATCAAAAGACAAATTGCATTGGAAAAAGCATCTGTCAGGGATCTCTCTAAACTGCAAAAGAGCAATAATGTCAGACTGAAGGCTAAGATGCACATGATTTGGGCCATGGTCTGCAATTATTTGCTATGCATCAGAGAGCTGGACAATGACTAGGAGTGACAGAACAGATGCCTTTGAGTTGTGGTACTGGAGAAGAGTATTGAACCACAGATCACCAAGAGCAGGTCTGTCCTGAAGAGGGTGAAATCAGGCTGTTCCTTGAAGCCCAGGATTTTGAAGCTCTGTCTCACAGGCTTTGGACATGTAACCAGGAGGCACCAGTTCTTGGAGAATAATAGCATGCTTAAAAGAATGCAAGACAGGAGAGGAAGAACCCATAAGAAATGGATTGACACAGTAACTAGGTTAATGGGGTAGGTGTGTGGGAGACAATGAGATTGGCTCAGGATAGGATAGGGCAAGATTAAAAGCTGCTGTACATAGGATCGTTGGGAATCACAGGTGACTCAATGACACATAACAACAACAACAGGCAACACTGTTGTGCATGGGGTTATCATGACTAGGAGTGGATTCAATAACAAATAAAATTCAAAATCCCTATGAAGCATAATTTTCTCTGGTAATTGTAAAGCTATAAATTCACTGTAGTGATGTTACAAAGGTACAATCTAACTAGGTCCAAGTATGATAGTAAAATGAAATATATTCTTCTATTCCAGGGCTGTGAAATTTAAAAAAAAATTAAATAACTATTAAAGGAGGCAATGTCTGACTTTTACCCTCTTCAAAAAGGGGAACTTCCTCCATCAATATTATTCATGGCAGCAGATAGCTTGTAGGTGAGACAAACCAACCTCCATGCTCTTCCATCTATTTCTACCAATCACTTGGTTCAATATTCATTGTTGGCTCACAGACTTTATTCACAGTTGTGGTACCAAGAATGGGGTTTATTAGGGAAATAGGGTAGGGAGTGGGAGAGGCAAAAAATATTTCACAATACAAGTCCAGGTTTAGCCCAGTGTCCCAAGCCAGATTAACAGCAAAACACAATATATTAATTAGTAAAAGGCCTGGTTTTGGTTCAGCAATACATTCAAGAAGTCTCAGTTTCCTCAATCATACAGCAAATTTTGCCTAAGAGCAGTTATAAGACAGCTTTTCCTTCAAGGACCTGGCAAACAAAACCTTTAATTGTGACCAACACAAATGCAAGAAGCCTCACGTTACACTTTGCCAGAGTCTCTCCACAGTAATGCCACAGTCTCTCTACCACCATCACAAGGGTCTTGTCACTAGGTTCTTGCCCTACCAGGGTGTCGCTCTAGTCTCTCTCTCATCAAGGTCTTGTTCCAGTCTCTCTCATGTCTGTCTGCTCAGTGTGGGAAGTAATTTCTCTCTTATTCCAATCCCACAGCTATTAATGATTTGCTAGACCATGTGTCTACAGATAAGGTAGCTGGAGACCCGAGGGGATTAACATAACGGCTTCAGCTCCAACTTTTAAACTATTGTTGTGCTGTTAAGTGCCTTTGAGTCGTAGGTGACTCAAAGTGAACCTATGAACGACAGTCCTCAACACTTGCGGGACTTTCATCCTTTCTCCAGGTTCATAGGGTTTCTGGAGGCAAGCTGTTAATGGAAGTGGATGCCACTCCTGCTTCCAAGCTTGTTTTAATTGGAGATCTCCACCCAACACCGTCCACCAAGGGTAATCATCATCACGTTTGACATATCAGTGTCACAATGTTCAGCTTCACAGCAACCACAAGTTACATCTGTACAGCAAGTGGACACACCAGGGCTATATGACCTAGATGAATGTTTGATCAAAGACAAAGAAAAAACAGGCCTGAGGGCCGCGGATTAGAGTCATCCACTTTCGGCTTGGTAGTATCACTTTTGGTCCACTAAGCCAACTGGTCTCTCTCTAACTTTTAAGATAACATCGCAAAAACATTAGATTTACAGAAGAGATAATTTTAAAATGTAATATGTTTACGGCATTGAAGTCTAGGGGGAGAGAATAGTCTAAAAGTATTATATTTTAGGGCATTATTTTTATCGTAGGAGTATGCAATGAGGGTTGTAGAGTGGATTATATTTGGGGCTAGGGGGTGGGGTTTGGGGAGGTGCGGGGGGGGA